>NC_039283.1:25487223-25497223 GCF_003368295.1 Carassius auratus
ATTAATTCACATCATAATGCATTGCATGATCTCATGAATAACTGTAGCCACAGTTATAATACATTAAAATGCTTATCTATTCATTGTTACACCTTTAATGCATTAAAACACACGACAAACAAACCTTCAAATATTATAATGCGTTTGAACTTTGGCTACAATTATTTATGAAAAGATATAATGCATTACATTATATAATAATGCATGTAAAGATAAAGATCTGAAGAACACATGCACATTATTAATAGCTTTATAATGCATTATACATCATTTTTTGCAGTGTAGTCAGAGATCGTTCCCTAAAAAGTGCACAAGCAATGTGTTTTGATACTGTTATTGTTCAGTTTTTGGCTTTGGATTTTTGCATATGATCACAATTAACACGGGGTCCGCTTGCGGTGGGATGAAATCATTACTTAAGTATGTTATTGAGCTTTGATCAGTGAGGAGAAGCAGAGTCCAGCTGTCTGCGGATACCAGCCAATCCCGGGAAGAGATTTCACTAAAAACAACCTAAATACAAAGTATTTGTTTTTGTTTTGTTTTTTGCATTTTGCATTATTACACTTTTTCATGAAATTATACTACAATGCCTATGGACATTTGGAGATGTTTTGTAATTGTTCTCAATTGCGTGCATTACATTTCATGGTGTAATTTATTACATTTATGCATTTAGCAAGATTTTTCCAAAGCAACTTACACTGCATCCACGTTATACTTTTTTAGCATTACATGCATTAATTGGGAATCGACCCCATGACCTAAATATTGTGCAATCATCTATTATTTGAGTTGCATGAGTTCTCCAGGACAAGGATCTTTCTGTATATCTCATGCTGTTCATAAGATTGCTTAAATAAGAAAGTAAAGAAGGACACATGCATGGACTAATCATGGACTGCGATCACATCATCATGGATTTTCAGTGGCCTTGACATAAAAGATATTGCAACTAAAAGCCTCTTAAATAAGTGCTCTTTTCCAAAATGATGTCTAGACAGCATCATATGTGCACTAAATACGTGTCAGAAAGCAGGCGGCATATGTATGCTCTCTTGCATAATGCATAAAAGACTTAAATATATAGTTCGTAGAAAATAAAGAAGGAAATCTATGACAAGCTTAGTAAAATATATTTACAAAGCATGATAAATGTTGATTCGAAACACACTTACTTTAAGATATTTTACAGTGTTTAACCTGCTTGAAATTATTCTTTTCTTAAAATTTCCACTTGCACTTTATAATTTACTAATATTGGATTCATTAATATTTTTTACTTTTTCTGCTCACCAAGGATGCATTTATTTGATCAAAAATATAGTAATAATGTGAAATATTTTTACAATTTCAAATAACTCTTTGCAATTTGAATATATTTAAAACAGTAATTTATTTCTGTGATGCGCATCCAAATTTTCAGCATCATTATGGTACTCCAGTCTTGAGTGTCACACGATCTTCAGAATTAATTCTAACACATTGATTTAAAAAGAAGCTTTTATGCTAATAAAGACTATATTTATGCATTTATTGATCAAAATAAATTCCACAACTGATTTCAACATTGATAATACACAGAAATGTTTCTCGAGCAGTAAATCATCATATTTTCATGATTTCTGAAGATCATGTGACACTGAAGACTGGAGGAATGATGTTGGAAATACAGCGGAGCATCACAGAAATAAATTACACTTTAAAAGATATCCACATAGAAAATGGTTATATGAAATTGCAATAATATTTCACAATTTTACTGCATTTAATACAAAAAATGCAGTCTTGGTGAGCACAGAAATCTTAACTATTCCAAACTTTTAACCCCTTATGCAAATGTTAGTTTTTTCTTACTGTGACTGATGTTCTGCCTTTCTAGCATACATGTATGTTTGGTTTTCTACACTATAAAAGCTCCGTGTGAAGCTGAATGAAGCACAGGTGAACATCTCCACGGGATTGAGACGCTTGTGTCACGTGTTCAGCAGAACAGCACACTGATTTCTCCAGTGAATTTTCCAGAATGCTGTCAGAATGGATCTGAGTTTGATTCGGCACAGAGGACACATGTGCACCTCTCTGGATCCGAGTTCAAAGAGACGATCCAGAAAGTTTGATGTGTTGAAGATCGGATCTCACGAGGGGAAGCCGGCAGATGCTCGCGGCGTTCAGAGATACGGACAGATTTTCTAAATTACGGGTTTAGGACTCACTTTTGCTCTGGCTTGGATCAATGGAGTCTTTGTGTTTGTCTGGACCTGAGATCAGAAATCTGGACTGAGCTCTTCCTGCAGGAGACGTATGTAATGCATCCCGGGAAAACTGTAAAACAAGGAGAAGTTTTCTCTGGTTTGGTCATCAGCCTGGTTCATATAAATGAAACCGGTTACTGGTGTTATACCTGAACTTCAGGCCTGTCTTTTGGACTCGGAGTCGTTTCTTGTAAGTGTCCAACGTTTTATAGATTTGTACAGAAGCTCATTTAAACCACAGAATAAAAATATTAAAATATAGACTTTATATCTCATAATTGCAAGTTTATATCTCTCAGTGCAGATTTTATTTTACAATTAAAATTGTATTAATTTTTTTTCGAAAATTAAGTTTACTCATAATTCTGCTTTTTTTTTGTGAGTCATCTCTCCAAGTAATATTTACAAATATATTTATATTTACAAATATAGACATATATATATATTTATAATAAATTAATATTAAAAAGTAAATATATAATATCTTGCAATTTTGAACTTTTTTATCTGAATTAGGAGAAAAAAAGTCAATTGTCAGATAGAAACTAAAAATATTGAGAACAGTCCTGCTTTCTTCTCTCTGCAATGAAAACAAACGTTATTTGTTACTTTTATTACATCTTTAGGTTACATCTTTGCATACATGCACAAATGTATAAATAAATGCATTTAATAATAATAATAATTTATCTTTATTATCTCACAATTCTGATTTTTTTCCTCATAATTATGAGAAGAATTATGAGATAAAAAGTTGCATATCTTTTATTTATTTTTCATTCCGTGGTGGAAATAAGCTTCCATACTAAAGGGTCACGCTCTGTTTAACTTCATTTACACAACAGAGATGCAAGTGTGAGTGTGAGAGATGGGATGAAGATGAAAATCTCACAGTCCAGCAGTAACTCACACACACACACACACACACCGGTGCAACGACTCAGGACTGGAAGCAGAACACAAGCGCTCTTGGCCTGAATCCTCTAACAGTGTGTGATGTGACGGAGGATATCTGTCCTTCAGAGACGACAAACAGAGGGAATGAGAAACAGAGAGAACGAGAGAAAGAGAAAGAGACGGAAGCAGCTGACAGCTGGCAGGCTGCTGATATCCCTCACGCTATTAGAGACTGAGTGTGTGTGTGTGTGTGTGTGTGTGTGTGTGAGAAAGACAGGTCATGAAATTTACATGACTGCTCTGCTCTGGAGCACATGAAGATGAGCTGAGACCCAGATCCCATGATGCACCTTTGAAGTGGAAGCTGAAGCGCTCAAATCTCTGCTGCCGACTATGGCAAGCCGTTCAGGAAATAATTCATGTATATTGTGTGAATATGGATTGGTTTACTGGTTGAATGTATGGTTCAATGACAAACACATTGGTTTATGATACATTGGTATAACCAGACATAGGTTTCCTCAACTACATATTGGTTTAGATACATTGGTTTCCTCAACTATATATCGGTTTCCTTAACTATATATTGGTTTTCTCAACTATATATCGGTTTCCTCAACTATATATTGGTTTCCTCAACTATATATTGGTTTCCTCAACTACATATTGGTTTAGATACATTGGTTTCCTCAACTATATATCGGTTTCCTTAACTATATATTGGTTTTCTCAACTATATATCGGTTTCCTCAACTATATATTGGTTTCCTCAACTATATATTGGTTTCCTCAACTACATATTGGTTTAGATACATTGGTTTCCTCAACTATATATCGGTTTCCTTAACTATATATTGGTTTTCTCAACTATATATCGGTTTAGATACATCGGTTTCCTCAACTATATATTGGTTTTCTCAACTATATATTGGTTTCCTTAACTATATATTGGTTTAGATACATTGGTTTCCTCAACTATTTATTGGTTTTCTCAACTATATATTGGTTTCCTCAACTATATAATGGTTTTCTCAACTATATATTGGTTTCCTCAATTATATATTGGTTTAGATACATCGGTTTCCTCAACTATATATTGGTTTCCTCAACTATATATCGGTTTAGATACATCGGTTTCCTCAACTATATATTGGTTTTCTCAACTATATATTGGTTTCCTCAACTATATATTGGTTTAGATACATTGGTTTCCTCAACTATTTATTGGTTTCCTCAACTATATATTGGTTTCCTCAACTATATAATGGTTTTCTCAACTATATATTGGTTTCCTCAATTATATATTGGTTTAGATACATCGGTTTCCTCAACTATATATTGGTTTCCTCAACTATATATTGGTTTAGATACATCGGTTTCCTCAACTATATATTGGTTTTCTCAACTATATATCGGTTTCCTCAACTATATATTGGTTTAGATACATTGGTTTTTTCTCAACTATATATTGGTTTAGATACATCGGTTTCCTCAACTATATATCGGTTTCCTCAACTATATATTGGTTTTCTCAACTATATATTGGTTTTCTCAACTTCATATTGGTTTAGATACATTGGTTTCCTCAACTATATATTGGTTTAGATACATTGGTTTCCTCAACTATATATTGGTTTTCTCAACTATATATTGGTTTAGATACATCGGTTTCCTCAACTATATATCGGTTTCCTCAACTATATATTGGTTTAGATACATTGGCTTCCTCAACTATATACTGGTTTAGATACATTGGTTTCCTCAACTATATATTGGTTTTCTCAACTATATATTGGTTTAGATACATCGGTTTCCTCAACTATATATCGGTTTCCTCAACTATATATCGGTTTCCTCAACTATATATCGGTTTCCTCAACTATATATTGGTTTAGATACATTGGTTTCCTCAACTATATATTGGTTTAGATACATTGGCTTCCTCAACTATATATTGGTTTCCTCAACTATATATTGGTTTAGATACATTGGTTTCCTCAACTATATATTGGTTTAGATACATTGGTTTCCTCAACTATATATTGGTTTCCTCAACTATATATTGGTTTCCTCAACTATATATTGGTTTAGGTACATCGTTCTCCTCAACTATATATTGGTTTACTCAGCTATATATTGGCTTCCTCAACTATTGGTTTAGATACATTGGTTAGCTCATACATTGGTTTAGATACATTAAAGTTAGTTAATTTATACAGTGGTTTGTCAAAATACAGGTTGTTGGCTCAAATGTAAATTGGTAAGAACACATTGGTTTGCTGGTGAATTGATGGGGTTGTCACAACTGTTTTCTACGTCAACATATTATTTTATTACTTTAAACAAGAGGTACACTGTTAGCAATTGATGTAATTTTACCATATATTTTACAACAATACACTGTATTCATGGTTTTTATTGTAAATGCAAATGCATGATGGGAAATTGATTTACAGTCCTGTAATATTATTATAACTACACTTTAGAAGCATTATTTTACAGACACCACAAAGCATTGTGGGATAGCATTAAAACTGGTACTTTCATATTCTTACTAACATAAAAAGTCCAGTTTTCTTTACGTTAAAATAAACTTTTTAAAAGGTATGATGTTTCTCATACATTCTTTCAACTTAATTTTGATTTTAAAAATTCAACATTCTAGGAACGTTGATTTGTAACATTCCAAGAACATAAAAAGGTTCAGTTTCCATATTAGTGTAATGTTATTTTAAGGTTAGTAAAATGTTCCTGCAACATTCTCTCAGTCATTCAAACACCTGCTGTGATCAAGCAAGAAAGAAAGAGAAATAATAACACAAACTACAACTTTCTTCAGCCACAGTCCTAGGTGAACTGAAGATACAAGACTTTAAATCTCTCAAGATCTGAATGAACAACTCCACAAACAGCATCACCAGCTTCACTTGTAGTAATACTAACCAGAATGATTTTATTTCTGTCATGCATCTACAGAAGTTCTTATTGAGAATTCACAGAGGTTAAGATGTTGATGTCTTAATTAAAATAAAAAAGAAGCTTTATTGGCTTGGTAAAAAAAATATTGCAACATTTAAATGAACATTTAACACAAATATACATAATAGAAGTACACAGCATACAGAGTCTATATTTGTATACAGTGAAATAAAGTACTAATAATAATGCTAATAAATAGACGAGATCTTTATAACAGTCTAACAGAAACTTACATTAAATTATATAAATATCAGTCACTGTGTCTCTCAATGTCTTAGTAAGATATTGTTTGCTGTAAGTTCACGGCAATTAGTTGCCAGGAGTTTCCTGTAAAAATACAATACATTTTTAACAGTGTATAACCAAAAGAGTGTAAAGAGTGCAGATCATTTGCTTAAGTATTTTAATTAATATACACTCCTTAACATATTGATTCATCCAAATTGTATTTCCTTGAGTGATTTCTTTGTTACTCAAGTGAAATTGTCGGGGTATTGTCGGGAGTTAGTCCTACACAGTAATAAATTAACAACACAGACACAAATAAGAAGTAGGAGTTTAATAAAAACATTTTTGATCAGGCCTGTTGATTTTTATTATAATTAAAACATTTGTATCTGACAGTTTCTTCAAAGATATGCACATAGTGTGCTGGTTTTATGCATTCATGAGCAAAAAAAAGATAATTTAATTAAATATGTTAAAAATTTCTTTAGAGGATCTTTTATGAGCATTTGAGATGTTTCTTCCTATGAGCATTGGAGAAAGATTGCACAACTGGATAACTGACAATTGTGGCGTGTACGATAAAATAGAAGAGAGGTCATATGTCATACCAGGCCTGCAGGAAACGGTACATGAAGAAGTGGGCTTATACTATACTATAAAAATACTATAAAAAAATTATAGTAGTACATGCACACTCTTGAAAAATATTTTATGCTGTGCTGTTTTTTTTTTTTTTTTGTATAGTATCTTCTTTAATCCCATTACTGGAGGTTGAGATGGATGAAATACTACTAAATATTTATGAGCTTAACCTGCAAATGGGCTTTTGGATCAACTTAAAAACTTCAACAAGCAAAAGTTGGAGCCAGAAACCCTGTTTGGACTGCAAAGAGCATACTCAGAATTGGGTATTACAAATATTAAAGTTAGTCCCAGTGTTGATTTACCAAATACCCCATGTATGTTTAGTTAATTTTCAGTTGCATGATAAATTTAAGAATTGCATAACTGACTTTAACTGACTTTAAGGAGATGGTTGAGAGGTACTTTTTAACCAAGTATTATACTCAGTACAGTAGGATCCTACCTGTGGTCACTGTGTATATGCAGTGTAAATAACAAAATTCCATTAAAAAGTCATAAGGGATAGTGTAGCTGTGTTTACTTTCCAAAACATTAGCTTTTCAAGATGCACATGGAAATTTGTCTGATCCTTTGTCGATCGTGAGCAGCAGCACTGTTAACTGTGTCATGATTCTGCCCTCGTGTCCTTGATTTTTCCTAGTCTTGAGGCAGGATCATGACAGACCCATGTTTTGTGTACAAGCGCATGGCCTTGTCTTTGGGCCATGTGCTTGTGTTGTCTCGTTCCCTTGCCCCGCCCCCCTTGTTAACCTAGTCGTGTCTTGATTGTCCCATCTGTGCCACCTGTCGTGTCTTGATTGTTCCCCCTATTTAGATCTCCTAGTGTGCTCTGTCTTGCGTCGGTTCATTGTGTTCATCACTTGTGATTGTTCCTCAAGAAGTCTCTGTATACCGTGAGTGGTTGTTTATAGTTGGTGTTTTGTGTCTTGATCTTGTCTGCCCAGTCTTGTTTGGTTATTTAGTCTTTTCCCTAGCTATTGTTTTCCCCCTCGTGGGTTTTGTTTTCCCCTTTTTGTATTTAATAAACCCTTTGTTTGAGAATCCCTGTCTGCACCTGAGTTCCTCCCTTACCAAGAACCTGACAGAATGAACCGACCACAAAGGAACTCAGCAGACAGGAGGCAATGCTGGATGGCATCAGCCAGCCAGCGAGATTGTTTTGAGGGCTCTCGCCTTGTGGTGTTCCGGGGGACCAGGGGAGGTCGTTCCGGAGTGAGCGGGCGAGAGGAGGAGCCCCAGAGGTCCCCACCTACCCAGCTGCTTGCGATCCCGGAGGGTCGTGTCCTGGCCGTGGCAACCCTGGGGGGTCAGGCAAGCCCCTCCCAGAGTCCTGAGGTGCCCTCCTCAGCCAGCAGTCTCCCCATGAAACGAGGGAGACGGTTTTCATGGGAGTCGGCTTCAGAGTCTTCGGCGTCCGAGTCTGCCCTGTCCGAGACCAAACTCCCCCAACCCGCCTCTGACCCAGCTGTAGCCTCTGCACCGCACCCGAGGAGGAAGAGGAAGAAGGGGCCTGCCGGTCCTGTGACCCTGTCTCCTCCCGAGCCAGCAGCGGTGAGCGTGCCTGAGCCAGCAGCGGAGAGAGCTGGCGTGCCCGTGCCAGCAGCGGAGAGAGCTGGCGTGCCCGTGCCAGCAGCGGTGAGCGCTGGCGTACCCGTGCCAGCAGCGGAGAGAGCTGGCGTGCCCGAGCCAGCAGCGGTGGGCGTGCCCGAGCCAGCAGCGGTGGGCGTGCCCGAGCCAGCAGCGGTGGGCGTGCCCGAGCCAGCAGCGGTGGGCGTGCCCGAGCCAGCAACAGTGAGCGTGCCCGAGCCGGCAAAGAAGAGAGCTGCAGTCGTGAGGGCGGAGGAGAGAGCCGCGGCCGACTCTGCAGCAAAGACTCTTGTACAGTCGGTCTCATCCCAGAAGGAGCTGCCTATTATCCTAGCTGCTAAAGCTTTTTCTGATTATTTGTCCCTTCTTGTCCAAATTTTAGAAGTCCCCGTCAGTCCTGTTTTGTCCCCTGACCCTGTCCCCAGAAGTCCTAAGTGTCCAGCCGTTGTCTCCCCGTGTCCTGTTGATGTGGCCCCGTGTCCTGTTGATGTGCCCCCGTGTCCAGTAGATGTTGTATCCCCGTGTCCTGTCGATGTTGTATCCCCGTGCCCTGTAGATGTAGTCGCCCCTCGTCCTGTTGATGTTGCCCCGCGTCCCGTAAGTGTTGCCCCGCGTCCTGTGTCTGCTCCTGTCAGTTATCCCGAGAACCCTCCCCGCCCCTCACCACCCAGACCTGCCCGTACCCCCGGCGTCAGCCTTCGTCCTGTCCTTCTAAGATCCCTACCCCTCCCACCCACCCTGGTCTGTCCCCCATGAACTTTGTGGTCCCGCCCCCTCCCCTTCCCTGTTTGTTTTTTTTGATTTGTCACCCCAACCCTGCTGTTGTGTATTCATGTTTGCCATTGTTATTATTTGTCATGTCCTGTTGGTTTGTGTCTGTGTCCCAGTCTGTCATGTCAGTTGTGTCCCGTGTTTGATGTGCCCTTGAGGAGCGTCTGGTAGCCGCTCCTTAAGGGAGGGGTTCTGTCATGATTCTGCCCTCGTGTCCTTGATTTTTCCTAGTCTTGAGGCAGGATCATGACAGACCCATGTTTTGTGTACAAGCGCATGGCCTTGTCTTTGGGCCATGTGCTTGTGTTGTCTCGTTCCCTTGCCCCGCCCCCCTTGTTAACCTAGTCGTGTCTTGATTGTCCCATCTGTGCCACCTGTCGTGTCTTGATTGTTCCCCCTATTTAGATCTCCTAGTGTGCTCTGTCTTGCGTCGGTTCATTGTGTTCATCACTTGTGATTGTTCCTCAAGAAGTCTCTGTATACCGTGAGTGGTTGTTTATAGTTGGTGTTTTGTGTCTTGATCTTGTCTGCCCAGTCTTGTTTGGTTATTTAGTCTTTTCCCTAGCTATTGTTTTCCCCCTCGTGGGTTTTGTTTTCCCCTTTTTGTATTTAATAAACCCTTTGTTTGAGAATCCCTG
>NC_039283.1:25502223-25517223 GCF_003368295.1 Carassius auratus
TAATTCAAAAATAAAATAAAATATTTTTCTGACTGCATTGGCAGATATTTTTCCTCCTTTTAAGCAAAAAACTCCCTTCAGTTTTTAATGCATTTCTCACTTAGTGCATTGCATGTCCAGTAAATGCATCTCAATTTAAGAAGTAGTACTGGATACAAGATAAAAAATACAAGACACTTCATTCATTCATTCATTTTTTGCAATTTTTTCAAGATCATAAGTGAATATTGACTTAAATCTGACCTCATAATCCTGCTACATCACCTCAGAGCGAACCCTTTCTCTTCACTGATGCAACACTGATCAATCAAATGCTTTGTAAACTCAGTCTTTGCTTCTGAACTTAAAAGTGCATTAAAATCATCACAATGTTGCTTAATTTTACATCAGCAATATACTGTCAAGACTCATCATCCAGCTCTGAATCACAGTAACCTTCACGCGCTTCAGAGCGTTCGACATAAGAGCTTTGTGCTTGATTTTATGAGCAGGTTGAACCTTTAAACCTCCAGTGAAGCTAAAAACATCCACACATTGAACCTCGTGAGCACCACATGATGATCTCCATTCAGAGCAGCTCTGTGATTGAGTTAACCTTTCAAACGACGTTAGAGAGAAGACGAGGAAAACACGAGGATGAGGAAATGCATTCGAATAACCATCCAGAGGAACATTAAAACCTTTGTGTCTTTCATATTTTCATATTTTCTTGGATTGAAATATATGGAGGGCAAAATATAGTCCTTTAATGCTTTAAAAAAAAATAAAAATAAAAAAAATAAATAAATATATATATATATATACAAGAATATACAGCAAGAAAATATATTAATTAAATGCATTATATTCACTATAGTAATTCAAATTTGGCATTTTTAAAATATATTTAAAAATATATTTGAAGACATGTTTTTTGTCATATGAGAAATGTATTGTGTCTGGTCTCTGTGTCATCTTTTATTGCACTTTTATTATGTTTTACGTGTGTGCACGCTTTAAAAACTGCATCTGCATATTTGCATATTTACTAAAAAATGCTATTTTGTCGAAACTACATAAAAACTACACAAAATTCCCCCAAATGTTGTCCCAGCTAAGATTTCATATTGCTGAAATGTTAAGGCTTCCCAGCATGCATTGCAGCATGAATAAATGATGCACCATTCTTAAGGTATGTGTGTCAAGTTTTGGTGCATAGAGTAGTATCATATATTAATATTTAAATATTTGGTTAAGTAAACAATACTGTCTACATATTAGACTAAGTTATGCATTATAGTTTCTATAATATTTCCACGTTTGTCATTCGTAAATAGACATTAAAAACATAATGTGGTGACTTTTTAACAATTTTTTCTTTATTCAAGAAACAGAAAAAAAATGTATTACCCCAAGAACAGTAATTGTTGTTTCAGCTGCTGTGACAAAAATATTTCTACTACTAAAATAAGACAGTCAAATACATTTATGTCGGTTAAACAAAGTATCTTCACTGAAAATAACAAAACAGCTATTGTTGAGACAACTCAAAAGTCTTACTTCATCAGTTATAAAAATTGCTATTAAATTGCTATAAAAACTGCAAACTTTTATCTCACGATTCTGACTTTTTTCTCACAATTGTGCGATGTATCTCATAATTGCAAGTTATAAAGTTAGAATAAAGTAGAAAATAGTCTTTTTTCCCCTCATAATTGGACTCGCAATTGTGTGTTACTGAGTAATTTCTGGCTTTTTTCTTCTCCGCCCTAAATAAAAAAGGTAATTGCAACTTTTAATCTCACAAGTCAGAATTGGGAGAAAAATGTCAAAATTGAGAGTTTATATAACACAATTCGGACTTAATTTCTTGCAATTGCGAGTATTTATCACATGATTCTGACTTGCGAGTTATAAAGTCAGAATTGCGAGAAAAAAATGTCAGTATTGCGAGTTTATCTCTCAGTTCAGATTTAATAATTGTGAGAAAAAGTCATAATTGCGAGAAAAATGTCAGTATTGCGAGTTTATATGTTTCAGTTCGGATTTAATAATTGTGAGAAAAAGTCATAATTGCGAGAAAAATGTCAGTATTGCGAGTTTATATGTTTCAGTTCAGATTTTATAATTCTGAGAAAAAAGTCATAATTGCGAGAAAAATGTCAGTATTGCGAGTTTATATCTTTCAGTTCGGATTTAGTATTTGTGAGAAAAAAGTCATAATTGCGAGAAAAATGTCAGTATTGTGAGTTTATATCTTTCAGTTCGGATTTTATAATTCTGAGAAAAAGGTCATAATTGCGAGAAAAAATTCAGTATTGTGAGTTTATATCTTTCAGTTCAGATTTAATAATTGTGAGAAAAAAGTCATAATTGCGAGAAAAATGTCAGTATTGCGAGTTTATATCTTTCAGTTCGGATTTAATAATTGTGAGAAAAAAAGTCATAATTGCGAGAAAAATGTCAGTATTGCGAGTTTATATCTTTCAGTTCGGATTTAATAATTGTGAGAAAAAAAGTCATAATTGCGAGAAAAATGTCAGTATTGCGAGTTTATATCTTTCAGTTTGGATTTAATAATTGTGAGAAAAAAGTTATAATTGCGAGAAAAATTTCAGTATTTTGAGTTTATATCTTTCAGTTCGGATTTAATAATTGTGAGAAAAAAGTCATAATTGCGAGAAAAATTTCAGTATTGTGAGTTTATATCTTTCAGTTCGGATTTAATAATTATGAGAAAAAAGTCATAATTGCGAGAAAAATGTCAGTATTGCGAGTTTATATTTTTCAGTTCGGATTTAATAATTGTGAGAAAAAAGTCATAATTGCGAGAAAAATGTCAGTATTGCGAGTTTATATCTTTCAGTTCGGATTTAATAATTGTGAGAAAAAGTCATAATTGCGAGAAAATGTCAGTATTGCGAGTTTATATTTTTCAGTTCGGATTTAATAATTGTGAGAAAAAAGTCATAATTGCGAGAAAAATGTCAGTATTGCGAGTTTATATCTTTCAGTTCGGATTTAATAATTGTGAGAAAAAAGTTATAATTGCGAGAAAAAATTTCAGTATTGTGAGTTTATATCTTTCAGTTCGGATTTAATAATTGTGAGAAAAAAGTCATAATTGCGAGAAAAAATTCAGTATTGTGAGTTTATATCTTTCAGTTTGGATTTAATAATTGTGAGAAAAAAGTCATAATTGCGAGAAAAATTTCAGTATTGTGAGTTTATATCTTTCAGTTTGGATTTAATAATTGTGAAAAAAAAGTCATAATTGCGAGAAAAATGTCAGTATTGCGAGTTTATATCTTTCAGTTCGGATTTAATAATTGTGAGAAAAAAGTCATAATTGCGAGAAAAATGTCAGTATTGCGAGTTTATATTTTTCAGTTCGGATTTAATAATTGTGAGAAAAAAGTCATAATTGCGAGAAAAATGTCAGTATTGCGAGTTTATATCTTTCAGTTCGGATTTAATAATTGTGAGAAAAAGTCATAATTGCGAGAAAAATGTCAGTATTGCGAGTTTATATCTTTCAGTTCGGATTTAATAATTGTGAGAAAAAAGTCATAATTGCGAGAAAAAATTCAGTATTGTGAGTTTATATCTTTCAGTTTGGATTTAATTGTGAGAAAAAGTCATAATTGCGAGAAAAATTTCAGTATTGTGAGTTTATATCTTTCAGTTCGGATTTAATAATTGTGAGAAAAAAGTCATAATTGCGAGAAAAAATTCAGTATTGTGAGTTTATATCTTTCAGTTCGGATTTAATAATTGTGAGAAAAAAGTCATAATTGCGAGAAAAATGTCAGTATTGTGAGTTTATATCTTTCAGTTCGGATTTTATAATTCTGAGAAAAAAGTCATAATTGCGACGCAATTTTGAGAGAAAGTCAGAATTGAAAGAAAAATGTCAATATTGCAAGGTTATATCTTGCAATTCAGATTTTAGTACTTGCAAACTGCTAATTTATATCATAATTCAGAAAAGCGAGATGTAAACTAAAAAATGAAGTCTTCAAATTTGAAGTCGCAATTACCTTGAAAAAACTTCATGGTGGAAACAGGAAAAAAATGAGAGATAGGGCTTGTAGTTTTGAAACAGTGTGTATTTTAACGTTTAGTTGGTCTCATAGACTTACACGACACGTCAAAATTAAAATGTAATTAATAAACAGATATGAAAGCCGCTAAAAACTACCATGAACCTGGGGATAAACACTTCTAGAATCCTCTGATTCAAAGCACAGCTGGAATTCCAGGCGTTCCCATTATTCCCGTAGCTTTGTTTTATGAAAGAATGAAATCTTCCATGACAGATTCTCCCAAATGTGTTCGGTGCACGTGCAGCGGTTTGGGAGCGAGTGATGAATAATAGATTTGAGGCCGTTGCCTCCTGTGGTGAGGTGATCTCTTAATTAGCCGTGATTAGCATCGCTCAAACCCCCAACACTCAGACCACACAACTAGTCAAACTCATCTCTTATTTCAGATTCACAGTGACCTGCTTCATTTAGGGTAGAGATATTAATACTGACTTTCTGTTCTGAACACCTCCAGTCTGAGATAAGCATCAAAACGGCGTAAAATCGTTCTAATTACTAAGCAAAAGTTGATAAAGCGGAATGAATCACTCTTTTTATGAGCAGTCAAAACAACCGGGTAAACAATCTGAAAAGATAAATTCACTCTGCAACAAAACAGAGTCAGGGAATTTAATTAATAGTTTGTTAAATGAACACTATTCACTAAAAACAATCAGCAACTAATTGAGAAGAAAATACTACTTTTAATTCATCAAGGATGCATTAAACTGCCAGTAAAGACATTTATAATGTTACAGTATTTCTATTTCAAATAAACGCTGTTCTTTTGAACTCTCTGTTCGTCTGTGAATCCAGTTTCCACAAAAATATTGTGCAGAACATCTGTTTTCAACACTGATTATAATCAGAAAAGTTTCTTGAGCAGTAAATCATCATATTTTCATGATTTCTGAAGATCATGTGACACTGAAGACTGGAGGAATGATGCTGAAAATACAGCGGAGCATCACAGAAATAAATTATACTTTAACACAGATTCACACAGAAGACAGCTGATTTACATTAGAATAATATTTCACTATTTTTACTGTATTTTTGATCACACTAATGCAGCCTTGGTGAACAGAAGAGACTTTTTTTCAAGAACATTAATAAATGAACACAGCACAAATGGCTCTCTCTCTCTGTGACAGCTAGCATGAAGGAGACTGAGAATTGTATTTTAGGACATATTCACGTGTTTTAGACACCGGGACACACACTTGTCCTGGTAAACTGGGATGTCTGGTCATTTTACCTACGCTGTAATTAAGAAACTGGGTTTGTGGTCAGTGTGAAGTGCTGAATGTAGACAAACGGATTCAAATGTGTTTAATTAATTGACTCTCCAGGAATGCCAGCTGTTAGTCTAAGTGCACTTGAAAGGAATGCTTTCCCGTCTTCACTACGAGCGTTTTTTGACAACCCTGATCCATTAGTCCAACAGGGCTTTTTTGTACCTCACCATGCAAAAAAAAAAAAAAGAGCCTTTTGTCGTGCAGATAAGACTGGAACGAGCTCTTAATGACGTCCTGCCGCGGGTCTGCAGCTCTCAGCATGTTAAAAAAATGCTGCTTTGCTTCCTGCGATTCAAACAATGGGACAGATAGACAGGAAGTGATCTGATAACAATCAGAGCTCGCTAGAAATCCTTGAGAAGAGCGTGAGACACGGAGAAGCCGGATCTTGCTGGACAGGTTTCTCTCCTCCACACACACACACACACACACACACACACACATCAGTGTTGACGGCTTATCCTTTGGGCTCAGATACGGATCTCTGCTGAAAGACTGAACCAGAACTGTCACACGACTGATGGGTGTCGTCTTCTCGTTTAATTACACGCTTCCCTGTGCATTAAGGTTTGTTATGCCCTTCATATTTGGATGCATTTTCTCTTCATGCATTTCAAAACCTTTCCTTCTGCCATTTATCCAGTCAGAGCTCATTTAACAAAACATGCTATGCAAAAAAAGGAATATTATAAAATATCTAGAGAAATTCGATCTCTTAACAGAAAGCCGAGACCACCTCGAACTGCTTTTAAAAGCATCTGAGACCACACACAACACGAAGACAAGACTATTCAGCAAAGCATTTTTGGCGAGTCGCCACACATTCACCATTCTGTGGTTTTACAACAGTGAAATGAAACGTTCTTACACCCAAACCACACTGAAGAAAAAGCCTAACCTCAGTCTTTTGCCTTCGGAAAACTTCCTTGGCTGCCTAAAAGTGAGCCGTAGAGTGACAGAAAAGTAATTTGCCAGTGTGGTTTATGGAGACAGATCTAGATTGGCGTATTCATACTTGCCCCAAGGCTACACATGCTGAAGAAAACCAGACTGAAGCCGTCTGCACCAGAAAAATCCATGCAATCATCTGAAATGGAGAAAAATGGTTTAAGAAGACAGTCACAGTATTCTCTAAATCAAAATGACTACATGCCATAATAATTTGGACGTTCAAAAAGACCCATACAATGACCACCCATGCAAAAAGCTTACAAAAACATTTGCATGTACAGACACAAACTCATTTAAAATGCAAGCTGACCGACTCATGCTTCTTATTTTGGGCTGCGTTCCTGAACTGCATTTAGCTAAACTAATTAGTAGTTTAGCAGCATGTGAGTGAGTGAGTGAGTGTGATGTGTTGCGGTTGGCTTTCCATGCATCTCTTTGGTTAAAAAAGTCCAACATTTGCAAGCCACCTGCATACTTAATATGCATATCTGCATACTTCATGTTCATGCAATCCACCGCAGATCTCCAGACAACAAACCACACGTCATTTCTTTTCCAAAAATGTCCACAAATTACTGCATGTAAACATCCGTAATTGCATAGCTGGATTTAGTGCACGACTAGTCCTGTGGACTATTTTCTGCAATCATGAAACGAGTGATGTTTATTATACAGTATCATATTAAAACAAATTCACCATTTCCATTACAACGATTTAATCAAACACATGAAAAATGTGCAAATTGCTTCTGAAAGATCAAACACTGACAGTAATTTGAGTCGTTCATTATTACAAAACATCTTGCAAAAAATGCATATCGCACATGATCAACCTTGTTTTTTTTATTATACACATACAGTAAAAGCAAATAACCTTCCTCAAAGTCAGACTAGAAAGTTTGTGTCTGGGAAAAGCGCATCAGTACAGATCAATTTCTGCTTTAATAATTCATCGGCTCGCTCTATTCTGCTTTAGCCAGCGGTTGACATCAGGGATACCTTTCGATTCTCTGGGAATTAAAGCTTGTAATCAGGCATTCAATGTGCAATTCTGAAAACACCTTTCTCTTTTTTTTTCCCGGATGAAAACTTCAAAGACGTCAGCGCAAACCCTCACATCTTCAAGGTGAAAATGTGTGTACTCCGTGCTATCAAGCTTGAGGAGAGACTCCAAGAGAATTAGCACAGAAAAAAATTAAATTGGTCTCATTGAGGCCTAGCGCTAGAAGACATTCATTTTTAATGTGGCGTCCTGATTTCTGATCAGCTAAAGCTTCACTTTCCACCTCCTCAGCTTAAAATAACAGAGAAAGCGGAATAAAACAAAAGCTCAGAGTACAACTGTTTGGTCCAAAACTCTCGTTTCTTATGTCGGCATCATATTATTAGTACTTGCATAATAGTATTAGAAACATCATATGACATTTTTCTACATGCAATTTAAATAAAAAAAGATTATTGCAATGTGCAAGGTTATGCAAGATAATGCAAAATATTGAAACCGCTAACAACTAAGCTAGCTGAGGTCAAAAAGTGCACTAAAACAGTGAAGGTGTCCTACGAGGCTTGTCGAAATGAGGATTTAACCTGCTTCACAGAACATGCAAAGCATTTCTTGAAAGCAGCACATACGTGCGAAACACAAATAACTGGGAGAGACTTCAGACAGTCATTATGAGATTATACGAGCTGCGGATTAACTTGTAAGAGCATACATATTTTGTGTTGCTAATGGAAGGTTTTGTACGGCGTGTTGACGGATGGATGACTGATTTTACTGGGGATTTCAGAGACGCCAATGAGAGACAAGTGCTCATTATAAAGCTGCCCTGAACTGCTGATAAAAACATGGAGGGAAAAGAGGAGAGAGAGAGAGAGAGAAGAAACAGAGGAGGTTGTGAGTAAGGATGGAATTTAACCATTACAGTTCCTTCAAGATCCATCAAAACGATTCACAAGAACCGGTTCATGAGAGTCATTCATTCGTGAATCACTAGTTGTGCTGCATGTTTGCGTTTAGTGCATGAGTTATGTATGATCTTCGTGTTATTTCATAGTGCATTTTAATAATATCACAACAACATCATTTCTCTAGCTGTTAAGCTACTACAGATTCAGAACTGGCTCTAGAACCACTGTTTTAAGTTTTTTTTTTAAACACAGCATTTCATCATTACATGCTTTCTATTACACATATCGAAATTATATAATCAAGACACATTGAAAAGCAACATCACATCTTGTTTTCTGAAAAAAAAAGCATCAAAATGAAGGAAGTTTTTGCTTACAACAAGAAAAAATATCTGCCAGTGTGGTCAGTAAAGAATGATCTTGTTTTCCCTTTGAATTCAGTTGATTTTTCTGACTCTTTTAGCAGATGTTGTTCTTGTTTTTAGCTAATTTTGGTACATTTATCAAAAGGTTTAAGGTTTTGGATCAGAGCCACAGTTTCCATATGCTTACAGCAAACTGTGCCAACCACAACAGGCTGATTGCACGCTTTCGGTTTCACCGTGTTTGGTTTGTATGGTGTTAGTTTACATGTATACTGTGGACACAGAAAGTATCATGATCAATCAGTTCTATGGTATATAGCAAACAACACATCTTATGACACGATGCAATCACTGTACAATAATATATAGTGCTTTTATAAGGCTAAAAAAACACTTGCAAGTAATTGAAAAGACAATAAAAATAAAGCTTTTATAACATAGCCTGGCTCAAATGTACTTTATTGTTAACACCTCATTTGATCTGACTGAGCTTATTCTGAATTAAATTGTGATCAGATTGGAAGACTGGAAATAATCAAGCATGTAAATGCTCGGTTTTATCAATCCGAATCCAAATAAGCTTTCACAAATGAGTTAGAGTTCCTATAAACAGAACATTTCTGAATATTGCGTTGCTTTTTTAATGCAAACTCAATTTCTCAATATCGTCTATGTACAGAAAAACAACAACTTTTCTTACATAGACATCTGCATGCTTTCTTTGACTGATCCGTGAAAATAAAAACAAACGCTTTACATGCCTGGAGCGAGAGTCGCGATAATAAACCCATCTTTTCGGAACAGTTAATTCCCAACTACATTTCTGAAGCGCATGCATCTGAGTAAAGCCGGGCCTAGACAGCTCTTTTCTCTGGAATATAAACCTGCACTTAGAGAGGGGTTTGTATCAGGTGACTCCCACAGGAATGGTGCTTCTCCCTGGAGAATCTGCTCCATGTGAAATTCAAGAACCTTGTCTTAATGCCGTGTCCTCAGAGACGAGATCGGAAGCAACCCTAACGCCTTTGCAGCTGCCGCTCGCTGAAGAAGCCACGACTAGCTTCAGCGCCGCTGCGTTTGAAGACTTGGGAAAGGAGAAGTATTCCAAGCAGGATCTTCAACACACGCCTGAAAAGACGACCTTGTAATTCTCGTGTCCCCGGAACAGGTCTCATGAAAACCATCTCCAGTGTTTGGAGAGACGCCCGAGGGCTTTTCTCTCCAGCATTTTGTTACGGTCTCATTATTTCAGTGCTTTTGCCCAGAATATACTGCTATAACTCTAACTGGATCCCATCTTTCAACACAACCCATTATTAAATGGACACCTACGGGAAGTCCAGGCTTATTATGGCTGCCGAAACAATTTCCAAGCTCTCCGACTGATTGTGTTTCAGTGCTTGTCCAAAAACACTTTAAATTAATGGTGAACATTCAACCAAAAAATAAATAAATCAATTGATGTCAAGATGTCTGTTGACATTACACTATCAGTGTAGTGGATTCATGCATTGTCTTAAAGATTTGAATGTTAATCAAACAACAAAAGACAAGGAAATCACTCACTGCTCTGGATTGAATGGCCTTTGTAAATTTAATAAGGATTAATCTTTAATTTATGCAATAAAATATGCAGTGTTGCTTTACATTTGATTACTTTATTCGATTTCTGCAGCTATAAACTAATGTTAGACCTGCCTGAAAAGCTGCAAAGCACTGTTTATTTAATTAGTATCTTTGCTCTACATCCAAGATCTTCATGTCTTTCTTTCTTTATTCGAAAATAAATTACATTTTTTTTGGAGGAAAACATTTCTCCATATAATGGACTTCAATGGGGACCAACGGGCTGAAGGTCCAAATTACAGTTTCAATGCAGCTAAGTTACAAAGTTTGCTCATTTTCTAAAAAATAAAAAATACAATTATATACTGTTTAACAACTGATGCTCCCCATGCACATGCTGGACTAGATTAAGGTGAGAATTTGTGGTTAAAAAGTATGTAAAAGTTTATTGTTTTAATCCGTTGAGCGCCACAAAAGTCCACTAAATGGAGAAAAATCCTGAGAGGTTTTCTTCAAAAACCTTAATTTCTTTTCGACTGAAGAAAGAAAGACATTAACATCTTGGACAACATGGGGGAGATTAAATTACCAGGGAATTTTAATTTGAAAGTACTCCTTTAAAGATGACATTCTGACAAGAGAAGTGGTGTCTGTTTTACACGCTCCTTTCAAACGTGATGCCCTCTTGAATTGTCAGTTTCCAGAACATTCTCCTTCACCGTTCCTGGCTGGTGGAATGATCTTCCCACCCGATCCGGAATGCCGAATCCCTGACAATTTCAAGCAACAGGTAAAAACTCATCTCATTCGAAACTACTTGGCTTCATCGTAAAATGTATTGCTTCTCTAGCTTGTACTTATTTGAACAATGTCTAAAACTTGGTATTACAAGCACTTCCTGTGTGTGTTTGCCGCTTTAAGAAGAACGCTTTATGTACTCCCAAATTGTAAGTCGCTTTGGAAAAAAGCCTCGGCAATATTACTTAACGTAAATGTAAATGATAATGATCGATTCATCAAGAGATTGATTCGTGATTCGTGATTCGTGAGTCAGTCATTTAAACTTCCTCAGTAAAAATATCGTTGGAGTTACTAAGTTTGATTCATTTCATTAAGTACAAACTGATTTTTAATGTTGAATAGGTTCAAACCCAGCTAACAAGCAGCTTACACTTCTCAAAAAACTAATAACAAAGGTTCTGTCAGTAATATTAATAGAACATTTGTTCAAAGTTGCATGGCCTTTAATAATATTCTTAAATTTATTCATCTTCTTAGCTTGTTAATACATTGTTTATGGAATATTTTATTTAGTTATTCATTCATCTAATGTTTTTTTATGTTACTATTTGTTTCAGAACATTAAAAAATAACTTTCCCTTAATGTTTGCTAAATTATTAAATTAAATTTAATGTTCATATAATAATAATAATAATAATAAAATTGAAGTTCAGAGAATATTATATTTTCATAACTTAATGGGAACTTTAGCAAAAGATTCCTAGAACATATATTGTTGACTCTAGTTCAAGATTAAATATGTTAATTTAGTGAAAAAACATGGAAAACATTTCTTGATTATTTATTTATTTATTAAATTAAATTTGTGCATTTAACAGATGCTTTTATCCAAACAAATATTTTACTTCTTGCATTTAACATTTTGGTTACACTTTACAATAAAGTTCCATTAGTTAATGCATTAATTAATATGAACAAACAATGAACAATACATTTATTACAGTAGTTATTAATCTTTGTTAATGTTAATGAAACTAGCTTTCCATTGTTAGTTCCTGTTAATTCACAGTGCATTAACTAACGTTAACAATCACAACTTTTGATTTGAATAATATAGAAGTAAATGTTTAAATCATCATTAACAAAGATTAATAAATGCTGTAAAAGTATTATTCATTCTTACTTCATGTTAACAAATGTGACCCACATTTTGGATTGCTAAATGAATATTATTTGACTACAGTGAATGTTTGGATGAAATGATGCATCCTCTGATTGGAAAATGGGAATTCAAGAAAATATTTCCAGCATATAATTTTCAAAAGGTGTTTTTCCCACTTGAGGCGTTTTGTAAACCTACTATTTCATTTGAGAAGCACATTGGTAAGACAGAAAAGACAATCCCCTTCACCAAAGCCTGATTTCCCTGAGGATATTCTTCTGATAATGACTTGCTCACTACAGATTCCTGCTCTCAGATCAGATCAGACCGACTGGATGCTAATTACGCTAAAGTCAGAAGACGGCATGGACAGAAATGTACATCTACCCCCAGGATATTCGTTATAATGAGCGTACAGATTTCACCAGCTTATTAAGGGTGGTGGAAGTCGGTTATCATCAGCAAGTAGCAGAGAAATCGAGACAACATCCTCCCACGGGTCACGTCTCCGGTTATTCTGTCAAAAAAAAAAAAATATATTTTTGAGAACACGGCCCAAAACACGGGTCTTGCTTCATTACAGGCACACAATGAAAACACATCAGAAAGCCCACACTTACCCTCACGGAAAAACATCCATCTTTTGCAAGGCGACAGGGTTGCTTGTCATTACAGGGCTCCCTGTGGCAGCTGTGATGAAAGAGGTGTGCATTCCCAGAAGTCTGTGGGCCAGAGAGACCGTAGATCTGAGGAGGACACCGACTGTAGTTCACAGCTCAGGGTTTGTGCAACAAGCCATGCTCTTACTACAAGCTGCATTTCTGTGCATTACAAAGACGATTGCTTCAGAATAACATGCTACTCAAACAATTTCACTTACATTTCTGCATTTCTGATGCATTTACCAGTTCATGCATGAGAATCTAACATGTGATGTGAACATGCAACCTGACAAGTCATGAGACAACAACTTAGAGAGTTAGTTAAATAATATGTATTTATTGCTATTTGTTCTTCCTCTGCCTTTTCTTGACTTTTTCTCTAACCCTTTTGAGGGTAAAATGGACTTACCACACTTATTTTCAGTGTTGCAACAGTCTAGAAATTGAGATCTAAAAAACTAAAAACCAAAACAACCTTTGACAGATTTGTTTTTCTTTTTTATACTAAAACTCAACTTTATTAATAAACTGAATTTTCCTTGGATAATTCAGAAGACGAGTCTTAATTTCAAGTAAACTTTGAGTCTTAAATTTCATATGTTTTCACATATTTAATATCTTAGTGTTTGATAAGCTACAACAAAGGTTTTACATTTTTTTTGTATCTGACTCTAGTGGTTTTTAAAGTGCTGATTTTTGGCTAAGTGCTTTGAAATGAATGGGGGCCAATTTGACCCCAATACAAAAGATGTAATCTTTCCTTTCCAAAACACACTGATTTGCTGAAAATTTGCATGGATATTCATGACCCAAAATGAAAACTATTCACCAAATTTCATGAAGAAATAAATAGTTTAACCAGTATTTTGAGCAGTTTGAATGATAAGAGTAGCTCAAATTGACCTCTACATAAAAGTTATAATAAATGTTGTACAGCCTTTTCAAAACACATCTATGTGTTGAAATTTTGCATGCACATTCATGACCCAAAATGAAAAATATTCACCAAATTTCATGAAGAAATAAATTGTTTAACCAGTATTTTGAGCAGTTTGAATATCAGGAGTAACTCAAATTGACCGCAACATAAAATATATAATACATTTAGTACAACCTTTCCAAAACACATCAATGTGTTGAAACTTTGCATGCACATTCATGACACATATTAAAAAAATTTCACCAAATTTCATGAAGAAATAGATAGTTTAACAGTATTTTACCTTTACATTTAATCATTTAGCAGACGGTTTTATGCAACACAGGAATATTTTGATGTGCGACGGTCTTTCAGCAGCTGCCAGCTTGGCTTTATCAAATCTTCAGACAGCTGTATGTCAAAGGAAGGTGAACATGTAGAGAACATCTCAACAAAATCAAATACATGTTATCTCAGTATACACGAATGCAATAGATTCATAAACATGCACACACAACAGTGGCCATGCAGGGAAATTGCATGTGTGTTGTGATGTGGTTTGCAATGCACATAAATTCATAAGAAAACCTATAATCTGCAACAACTGAAACCAGTGGACATGTTTGTTTGTTTGTTTATAAGGACAATAAACATTAACTAGCATTGTAAATATGCCAGGATTAGCTGGATTAGTTTGGACGAGAGATGCAATTAAAGCATTATTAAACTAGTCTAATCACTCTTTTGGGAAAATGAATGGCCAATTAAGAATTTTCTTAAAATAATCAAGCATAATAAAGAAAGAAAAATATTAGATTAATTATAGGTTTTCTCATTATAATAGTCTTTATTTTTGTTTTGTTTAAAAATTCTGTAGATTTTCTAAATCTATTAGTTTTTTAAATTAATTTTTTACTTACATTTTAAATAATTTAATGTTATCTCTATATACTATAGTAATTGTATGATTTTTTTATAAGTCTATATAGTTTTTATTGTTTATTTCATGTTGGTTTTTATCCATATTTACCAATATTTATTTTAGTTAAATACATGAAACGACTAGTTAGTTTCATATATATATATATATATATATATATATATATATATATATATATATATATATATATATATATATATATATATATATATATTCATATATATTTTATTTCAAGGAATGAAATGTTTTTGTATTTTATGGTTTCAGTTTTTTATTGACGATCTGCTGCCCTCAGCCACTGACCAACCCATTTAATGATAATTAGCTGTTAAACGTTTTAGGATCTATGAAAACACTGAACTACCCTCCAGTATGAACCAGATGTCTTTGACTGTGAAGATTAACTTGTGCTGCATCACA
>NC_039283.1:25522223-25619723 GCF_003368295.1 Carassius auratus
TTAATACATTTAACCTCCAAAAAGGAGATAAACTAGCGTTTGTGGAAAGGTTTGGTATCAAACAGAGTAAAAACTGTCAAATAAATACACTTACTTAATAAAACATAATTAAAATTAATACTAATTTTCAGAATTATTAAAATAAATAATAACTATTTCTATTTTATTAAATTATTTAAATAATTATTAAACTAAGTGTACAGGACACATAAAACATAAAATTATTGTTTATAATAAATTAAAAAATATATATAAAAGACCATATCAGGCTTTTTTTTTTTTAGATTTGCAAGAAATAAAGTGTAATAAATAAATAAATGAATAATAAATAAAGAACTAACTAAACAAATGAATAAATAAATATATAAATAGAAATATAAAATAAATAAAAATAAACAAATATTTAATACACCGACAGTACAGTATCGTAAATATAGAAATGCAATTACGTAATACACAAACAGGACCCAATGCACTCTGTTAATATGAAATAATTTTCTTTATTAATTAAAAGTGTTGTTTTTTAGGGTTTAAGGATACGTCTGTAGATTTTGTTTTCTCACAGTATAATTGAAACATTTTTCAAATAATAATTTACATATATTTAAATTCAAATTTTACACATTACAAATTAGGTGTTTACACATAAAACTATACAGCTGCCCTTAAAAAATGAGCATAAGCGTTCCTCACACAAAGATGATCATATTTAGGTGTCAAAAGGATTGAAAGCCGTCGGATTAGGAGGCTTGTGTGAATATTGTAAGTCATGGGTTTAAAAACGAAATATTGAAGGCTTTTGAAACAACAAAATTCACTTTTGTATGAACTGTTCCTTTAAGAGACTTCAGTGCACATCGGTCTTGGTTGCATTTTCCGAATCCAAGCGCTACTTTGTTCTCACAAAACTGCAGAGGATTGCCTGATTGTAGAAACAGACTTTCCACCGGATTATTTTAGGATTTGGCACGCTTTCATCAGTGTATATGTGTGTTTGCAGTGTTGGGGGAGCTATTTTTA
Source organism: Carassius auratus (assembly GCF_003368295.1). Lineage (NCBI taxonomy): Eukaryota > Metazoa > Chordata > Actinopteri > Cypriniformes > Cyprinidae > Carassius > Carassius auratus. Next base: position 25,523,244 of record NC_039283.1, read on the forward strand.
ACCCGGAGTCATCATTTAAAGCAGTTTAGCTGCTGTTCAAATTAAAGAGGTAACTATCAGAGAAACTAAAGGTAACAACACTTCAGAAACTTCAGCATAGACACAAGTCTGATTCATTTCAGTCATTCACACTTCAGCTTGATGAAATGATTGACTTAGAGAAAAATTGGGTAAAAAAAAACAACAATAAAAATTTGAGCTTTCTGGCTAAAACAAACAAACAAATAAAAATGATTACAATTTACAAAAAAATTGATACTAACAATATATAGTAATAATAGTCGTAATGCACACTTGAAGTCTTTTGTTTTGTTTGTTAAATGCAAAATAATTATTTAGTTTAATGCTGAATTAACAGTACTGGAGTTAGCATCATGCATAACTTCTGCTGTTTTTAACAAAACAATCGTTATTAAGACACTAATCACAATGCTGTGAAACAGAAGGGTTTTCAGATGTTTTCTGATGTGAACATCTCCCTGTGTGACTGATGCAACACCACGAGACGATTGAGAAACAATACATGATGAAATCTTACTGTCTGAGGAGGAAGAATACGAGCAGTTCATCCCAAACCTTTGTGTTTACTGTAAATACAGAGAGAATACTGTAAATTAAACAGGCGAAGGAATCAACCACAGACACACAAAACATGTTTACTAAATTACCATATTGACAACATATACAACAAGAGTTATTATCGTTAACTAAAAGTAAAAGTATAAAAAAACATACTTGTAACATTTTTTAACTGAATTAGACTAGATTAAATTAGAGCTATATATATATATATATATATCGTTCTATAAACGGACACATCAGCTGTAGATCTAAAATCTAATTCAAAATATTAATAAAAACTAAAATAGTATATTAGTTATACTGTTAAAGATAACACTGCATCCATCTTGAATTTAATATCAGCCAAATTTATTTGTGTTTTTATTGCGATGACAGGAGAAAACACACAGACTGAGTGAGAGCAGAACTCTGTTGATGAACTTCATTATGTGACAGACTCCTGTGACTCGGCTGTGAACCCCAAGAGTGCACTTCAGGACCCTTCTAGGTTCACTCTGAACTTTCAATGATGATTCATTCATTTAACGACAGAACGCCTTCACGAGCCACATTCCCCAGCGGTGCTCATCCTTCACCTGAGACCGTGGCGAAGCGGCTCCTGATTGGTTCTACACCTAGCTGATGCTGCAGGCCTGTGTTGACTAGTCACAGATCACATGACCTGCTGTGCTTGTGTTGATCAATTTGTGCTTGATACGCTTTTAAAAATAAAGGTTTCAGAAGGGTGTTTACAGCAGCAACAAATTATACGTGAATCACACAAATATCATCCATCCATCCATCCATCAATCTATCATCCATCCATCCATCCATCATCCATCCATCTATGATCCATCCATCAATCCATCCATCCATCCATCAATCTATCATCCATCCATCCATCAATCTATCATCCATCCATCCATCCATCCATCATCCATCCATCCATCAATCTATCATCCATCCATCCATCCATCCATCAATCTATCATCCATCCATCATCCATCCATCCATCAATCTATCATCCATCCATCCATCCATCCATCCATCCATCAATCTATCATCCATCCATCCATCCATCATCCATCCATCTATGATCCATCCATCAATCCATCCATCCATCCATCAATCTATCATCCATCCATCCATCCATCCATCCATCCATCCATCATCCATCCATCTATGATCCATCCATCAATCCATCCATCCATCATCCATCCATCTATCATCCATCCATCCATCCATCAATCCATCAATCTATCATCCATCCATCCATCCATCAATCCATCCAGCCATCCATCCATCAATCTATCATCCATCCATCCATCCATCAATCCATCCATCCATCCATCCATCCATCCATCAATCTATCATCCATCCATCCATCCATCCATCAATCTATCATCCATCCATCCATCAATCATCCATCCATCCATCCATCCATCCATCCATCTATGATCCATCCATCAATCCATCCATCCATCAATCCAACAATCTATCATCCATCCATCCATCCATCAATCCATCCATCCATCCATCCATCAATCTATCATCCATCCATCCATCCATCCATCCATCCATCCATCCATCAATCTATCATCCATCCATCCATCAATCATCCATCCATCCATCCATCAATTCATCCATCAATCCATCCATCCATCCATCCATCCATCCATCCATCCATCAATCCATCTATCATCCATCCATCCATCAATCCATCTATCATCCATCCATCCATCCATCCATCAATCCATCCATCTATCATCCATCCATCCATCCATCTATGATCCATCCATCAATCCATCCATCCATCATCCATCCATCAATCCATCCATCTATCATCCATCCATCCATCCATCCATCAATCCATCCATCTATCATCCATCCATCAATCCATCCATCCATCCATCCATCCATCCATCTATCTATCTATCTATCTATCTATCTATCTATCTATCTATCTATCTATCTATCCTTTCTCAAATAATTGTTAGCATGTGAAAACAGTAGAGAATTGTTATGCATTATGAGGTTCCCAGTAGCAGATGTTTGGAGCAGAAAGTCATTACCAGACTGATAAGAACTTAATCAGTTGGACACCTCAGCTGTAGATCTGTTTGTCAGAGCCAATAGAGCACACAAGCCTAGTGCAAACACATCAGGAGACTTCCTGTGGCTCATTAATCGTTTCCTGTCTTTGTGTCAGAACTCATGAACACACGATCCCATCAGCAGCCGCTCATACGAGATCCACTAACACAAACCAACGCTTGTTTGATCGGGTTACTCTTCAGAGGAAATGCTGGCAGAGCAGTGAATGGGTGCCGTCAGAATGAGAGTCTGATAAAAACATCCCAATAATCCACAGCACTCCAGTCCATCAGTGAACATCTGGAGAAGACAAAACCTGAAACACATCCAGCATTAAGATGATTTTAACTCAAACACATAGAGTCTATAATCCAGAATAACACTTCCTCCAGTGAAAAAGTGTCCCGTCTCACCAGGCTCATATTTCAGTAATAATTCAGTAATAATCAACCTGTTTGGGGACGTCACATCTTACATCTGAAACAGACAATAATAATAAATATTAAATATTCAGCTAGATATAAAGTGTTGTTTTTAACATTATGTATATACTTTTATAGTATTTATTAATATTTTCAATTACCATATATTTATATATTATCTGTTTTAATTTTATGTGCTTTTTATTATATATATATATATATATATATATATATATATATATATATATATATATATATATATATATATATATATATATATATATATATATATATATAATTTAGCTTTTGGTTTTTTATTTCAGTTTTAGTAATTTTAGTGCTTCAACTTGCCAAAGCAATATTTATAATCAAGTGTTTGTTTAATATTTAATTTGATTACAGCTTTATTTAAAAAAAAAAAATTTCACAACTAAAATTTCATATTTTAATTGTATTATTTAATAAATACTATGTCAATTAATAAACACAATGACTTTATTAATTACTCAATATATTTTGTATCTAAAAAGTATATTTAGTTTAATTTCTACTCAAGTAAACAATCAATAAATGGATAATTATCTTTTCACACAGGGTCAAAGGTCACACTCTGAATGATTAAAAATGTCTTTTAAGGATCTGAACACCATACAGGTTTAAATAGAAAATAGTTGTAAACATTAATTCATACTGCACAAATAAATAATGTATACAGATTTTGGCATTCATTTCAGAATTAATAATATTGCTTAATTACATATTTATGATTAAATAAATAAATGTAAATAAATAAATAAATGTGTTTACTTGTGATGAAAATACTGTAAGAATGCACAAAAAATAATAATCTTAAAGGCACAAAATTGTCTTTTATTTTTAATATATATATACTTTTTATTTTAAAATTTATTTTCCCTTTTGATTTGAGAATGCATCATGTGTTTGAGTGCAGTTCGCCGGTTTGCAGTTCTGTTCGTGTAAAGCCTGACACACTTGTCGGTGTTAATTCGGTGAGTTTGATCCATTAGTTCTAACCACAGTAAACCCTCATGAACCCTCCATCGTCTCATCCAAATGTTCGCCTTTACCTCGAGCACCAGCCTCTGCTTTGGTTAGTAAGACTGATTGGGAATAAATGGTGTAAAGCATCTTTCCCAGCGTGCTTCTCATGAGCCGTAGCCTTCGGTGACTTTGCAGGAGATGCATGTTATTTTCTTATACTCGACCTCTGGGTTTTGCATTAGTGCCACTATTGAAGTCGAGTCCTGCGTGTCACGCTCCTCTTCTAAACATACAAAATTAAACTAAAATTACATTTCAGTTTAGATTAAACAATGTATAAAAATAAAAACAAACACACACACACACACACACGACCTGCATACTTCCTTAAAACACAGGCTGTTTTTAAAACAGCATACTTGGACTTATTCCGCAGTCTACATCGTGCATATTGTGCACAATATTTACATTTTCTGAGTGTGTATAAAATACAACAGAGCAGTGCTACACAATACTGCTTCCCACAATGCACTGCACTCGAATTAAACTTATATTCTTAAAGTGGTAACCAAAATAAATGACATTTTTATTTTTAAAAAAAATTATTAATTAATTTAAAATTATATTTTTTATTTAATTTTTTAATTTTAATTTCATTCATTCATTTATTGTTTTATAATTTTTTTAAGATTAAAATAAAAAATTATATTAGCTCTATATTTTAAGTGAATTAACAAAATCTGGTAATTATGTTGGTTTGATACTTATTCATTTATTGATATTTTATGTTTTTTATTCAAGGAACATTATCATCTACATTTTTTTTCAATTACAAAAATTGAACAATATTTTTAATATGTATGAAAAGTGTATGTGTGATACACTTTATTTAATTAGCATGATTTGTTTATAATGTATTTATTTAGTTTAAATTGGGTGGTTCAAGGAACATTAACCGCGTGCATCTTTTATATTGCAAAGATTTTATTATATACTTCAAAATATTTATGAAAAATAAATGTGCAATGAAAAACTAACCAAAATCATTTATATTTTAATGACAATTTTACATAATATGTTTTCATTATTTTTAAAATAAAATTAAAAACTGGATAGTTCTATTGGTATGTTTATTTATTTATTCATTCATTTTTGAAAATTATCATCATACATCTGCAAAAATAAACAAGATACTACCAAGATACTAATAGTTATAACTGTTATGAAAAAAACCTTGATTTTTCATAATAACATTACATTCTTTAAATAACTTATTCTACAACTTTATCAACTGGTAAGTTATTTGTGTTTTATATTATACATTTGATCAATTGCACACATTTTTTTTTTAATATATTTATTTTTAATTGTTCCAATAAACTTTAAAAAATTCATTTTTTGTCATTTTATCTTTTTTCTATGTTTGTACACTGTAATGATTGTAAATTAAACAAAAGATTTCTGGAGTAGATTTTACAACATTTAAAAACTATTTTAGTTTTTCTATTTTTGAATTTTTTTCCAACATCTACTTATTTTCAGTGCAGATTAATTGAGATATTACTATAGTTTTTATTCATATTTTGAATTTGTTTTTATTTTGTTAATTTTATTTAAAGTTTTAGTAACTCTGTTTTTAGATATTTTTTTTAAGTTGTATATAAGACAAAATATGATTATTATTTTACAAGAAAATAAAATCTGAATTTTTTTTACTTCATTTCTGTTTTTTGTTAAATGTTGCAATTTACTCGCAATTTCTGAGTGAAAGCTGTTTCTGCACTATTTACTATTGCATAGTTTTTATTAATTTGTATATTTCTTTTAGTTAAGTTAAAGTAAATAAAAAGGAGAGTCTTAGCAACTAGCTGAACGATTTTTGCATTTATTTTTATTTATGTTATTTCAGTTAGTTTATGTCAAGTAACAAGTATATTTTTTAATGGATTTAGTTTTAGTTAACATTAATAATGTTGGTTTAAAACACTTTTCCCAATCTATCTGTGTTTTCTTTGGTTATGAGATGATTACAGGGCACAAGAGCATTTCTTAAGGACATCTGGGTCAGATATATCACAGAAAACAGTTGATGAAGTGTTCTGGCAAACTATTTCATGCACTAATCAGATAATTATACCTGATCTCCATTCAGATTTCCCCAAAAATATTTCAACTCTGAATCAGAAAGGAACTCGTACTTATCCTTTATATCCCTATAAGACTTATTTCTTTCTTGTTTGAGTCAGAAACTACACGTCAGAAGAGAAATGTCCGGAGTTAACGGGCTGTAATTAGATATCTTTGTGGTTTTTATTTTCCATGAGATGGAGAGTTTTCCGAAAAGGTTCTTCTGTTTATAACAGACTTCAGTCCTGCTGTTTACATGAGCTTGTGGAGAAGCATCAACATATAATGCATCTCAGCAAACACGCCAAGATTATCTGCAAAAAACAAAAGTAATAAAAGTAATAAAAGCATGGGAAAACTTACTGCTGAACATATAAGTCAAGAAGATGCTTGAAAAAAAAGTTGTAAAAAAATAATAAAAAAAAATAATAACTAAATATTTTAATTGCATATAAAATTTCCATGCATTTTTGCATTTAAAAAACGTATATATTAATTGCAATGCATATTTGTCAGTCACACATAAATTAAACCGGTCAGATTTCTGTAATAATACTAATACACTGAATGTGTTTTAAATACACAATAACCAAGTTTATATATTTGTCATACATACATTTTTCTTAATCCCATACATTTTGAATATTGTTAGCCATAATTTAACCATCTTTATACTTTTTAGACTTCAAACTGTTTTTGTAATTAACAGATTTAATTTGAATAAATGCACTTTTTTTTTCCTTTGGAGTGCAAAAACCAGACCTGTTTAATTTCTGTATGACTGACGAATATGCATCACATTAAGTTTCTTAGTTTATTTATTTTAAAACTGTGTAATACAAATGGATGAACATTTTTTTTTATCAAAATTCAAATCAAATGTAACATAAATATTTTACATTTTTAATTTAAATTTAAAAGCAATGCATCAAGTTTATTCTAGTTAACTAAAACTAAAACCTTTACTTGAAATAAAATAAACTAACATAAAATAAACAAAAATAAATAAATAAAATATTTCAGTTATATTTTAGCAACATTTTTATTGAATTTAACTTGATGTACTAAATGATAATACAACTATTTAATAGAATAAATGCTAAAATAAATATAATAAAAATTAAATTAAAAAATTACAAAAAAACTTTATAAAATACAAGAATAAAAGCTAATACAAAATATTAATAAAAACTAATGGCATAACAATAATACTAAAATAAAACTGCAATGAACTCAAGGTCAAATCGAGTGCATTGCATTGTTCGATACAGTATAAGTCACCAGTGTATTTCATGCAAACAGACAATTTGCATACTATGCACAGTATGCATAACAGAAATAGTTCAAATAGTATGCTATTCTGAGCACGTGACACGAGCGTTGTATCGAAATTTCCAGGTTTTCAGGTTTGAATTCACTCATGCATTTTTAAATAAACATAAATCAAGATGGAAAAGCAACAATTCACTCAAAGATGAAAATTGGCTGAAAATGTACTTACCCTTATTTTTATCACTGGAAATCAGTTTTAAAATGCATTGAAATTTCAAGGTTTTCCATTAACATGGAATTAATCCAAATAATTAGAGCCATATAGATGCTCATGCTTTACAGTAATTTTAATCAGGATATGATTTTCTTTTGCTTAAAATGCTGGTTAATCTCATCATATTGGACTAAAACTCTATTTTAGACATTATTCGCACAGGGTAGAACATCTTCCCTCTCAAAAAGTTGATCATGTTTGTATTTTTGGAGCTTTTTCCCAATCTTTTTACACTCAAAAATGACCGGCCTACAAAAAACCCATGTGTCGTTCCAAGCCAAACAAAAGAAGAATTTTCAAGCCACCCCCTTCAGCATAAAACAACATTTTATAGTGACTACAACTACAAAAAAAAGCATATTTATGATGCTTTGAGACTGTAATCTTCCCCTCTAATCTCATTTGTGATGCTGCATTTATGTAAGAATCAATGATCTCAGACCTGGTATGTCATTTATGAATGAGCAAGTGAGATTTTAAAGCTTTGGTTGAGGGGAAGGTTTTCAGGCAGTAACACATTAATAGCAGCATTTGGCTTTGATACAGTGTGATGATGACAGCCGTATCACAGTCTACTCAATGAACTGTCTGTAAGAATGATGTCAGAAGTGACAGTATTTACTCCGGAGAGTCTCTGAACAGCCAGAGAGCAGGACCGGACCTGTTCAGCTCAACACTTCAGAGGACAATCAGCATTTAAGGTCTGTTTGAAGAACACAAATAACCTGCAGCCAGATGCCCTGAATTCCATAATCAAACACTTGACAATATATTAATATTTTACATTTAAGTTTGCATTTAAAGGTTTTGCTTAATCAATGCATTATGAATAATAATGAGCTAACAATTAACAATAGAGCATTTATGAATTAACTAGCAAGTGATGCAATGCTACATTTGTCCTAATCTGATGAAAAAAAAACTCATCTATATTTTGGATGACCTGAGGTTGAAGAAATTTTCAGCTAATTGTAATTTTTGGGTGAACTATTCTTTTAATAAATGCATTAAAACATTGCTACTTCATGATACCATTAAGAAAATAAATGATTTAAAAACTATTCAATTAAAAAAAATAAACAAACAATCCAAAACAAACTCACTTGCCATTAAAAAAAGAACATTTTGTACAAATGTGAAGTTTATTCTTGAAGTGAATAATATATAAACTATTGTCTATAAATATAAAGTTTTTTTATAGAATCAGAAGCAGAAGTATGAAAAAGAAGAAAATATCACAGGTGTAGAAAACTGTAATACAATGCTAGTGTGATTAAATACATCTCAGATCCATGCAAACACATCTCATGAGAGTTTCAGAGCAAGCCTCTATCTACCAGTGCTTTCTGTAATCACCTTTAACAGAGATTCCTTTGCGAAAACAAAAACATTCATTTGCATGATATAACAGCCATAAATGATCAAGAATCAACATTTTTAGATGTTCAGTAAAGGGCATTTAAAAAAAGCACATAATGACAACAAACTTTGAAGAATTATGAACAGGATGATGTGAATTACTCTTACGTAGTGCTTGAGCAATGTGGGGGTTTTAACCGATTATGTTAATACAGATAACTACAGCACACACAAATATGTTACCAATACAACAAAAAAATCTGTTAAAAATATCTGAAAACAAATTGCATTATCCATTAACAGACCTGCTGGTAGATTTTGGAAATTATACACAAGACAAGTTGACATGTTTATCCCTACTGATCATCTCAAAAAGGCAAAATATCGGCCGATATATCGGTTTACCGCAACACAAAAGTCCACATCCCAATTTTCACATCATGTTCATGGATTAGTTATCATACTAGTACAGCCATTAAACAATATGAGAGACTAGGGGTTTTTAATAGCTGATGTTGATACTGATAACCAGAGCGTAGACTGATATACAACCGATATTACTTAAAAATCAATTAAGTGATCAGAAAGCAAATTGCATGTTGATCAGAAGGCCTGCTGGTAGATTTTGGAAATGATACACAGGACGAGCATTCTTGATGATCGCTGATCATCTAAAAAGGACCAAATATCGGCCGATATATCGGTTTACTGCTGCACAAAATTATACATCCCAATTTTCACATCATATTCATGGATTAGTTACATGGGCATTAAACTATTTGAGTGATGTGGGGTTTTTAAAAGCTGATGTTGATACTGATAACCAAAACGCAGACTGATATACAAACCGATATTACTTAAAAATTAATACAATTATTTGAAAACAAACTGCATTATTGATCAAAGGATCTCATGATATATTTCTAAAAATTATACACATGATGATGTTGATACTGATAACCAGAGCGCAGACTGATATAAAACCGATATTACTTAAAAATTAATACAATTGTTTGAAAACAAATTGCATTATTGATCAAGGGATCTGATGATATATTTCTAAAAATGATACACATGATGAGTGTTCATGATTATCACAGCTGATCATCTCATAAGGACCAAATAACGGCCGATATATCGGTTTATCGCTACACATATGCATCCCAATTTTCACATTATGGATTAGTTATGATACCAACACAGACATTAAACTATTTGGGAAGTGCCTTGAAAACACCGTCCACCCTGTTCTAGCTGTATGTTTAGAGGTACTTCTGTGCAAAAGAGCCAATGGAGAACACAAACCCTTCAGAAACATCACTAAAGTTCATTACAGCCTGAAGAAAAACATTTATACATTTCTTTGAGTTAAATACAAGTGCAGGCCTGACCCCAATGCTGCTCTGAACTGAAAAAGGCACTTAACTGTACATCTTAAAACAGCCTGAGACAGCTGCTGTCCAAGCCCAGGCCAGGAAACCAGCAAACCGCTTTATACTGGGTTAAGCACATATCAGCCATGAGTACTCACTGTTTTTGTTCTAGCTCCATAAAACTTTCCAGTCCTATAACTCATCTGAGCTCAATCCCAAAGCTTTAATTTAAAGCTCAATTCTTCCCATGAAGTGCTGGGTGCACAATTCACACACATTATCATTACTTCTGCATTATTTGCTTGTAAAAGTTCTAATAGTTGCCCGTGGAAATACTGATGTCGATAAAAAGACAACAGTTTTATATACAGGCTTAAAAAACAGATCCCAACCCAGAATAATCCAAGAGAAAAAGGCATAAATAATCTCCAAAACGATACGGTTTGTCCAACAAAAGTGTCTTGATTTAAAAAAAAAAAAAAGAACATCCAAGAAATCCAAGTGAGATTTAAATACAAATATATACTTACAAAAAAAACACAATTTTTATGTACAACGCGAAAGGCATATGTTTAAGCAGTTGCTGTTGTTGTTGTTTTTTCATCAGAAAATGTAAAAAATAAAAAAGCAGTTAAATCAAACTGTTGTTTCTCCTTGTTTGTTGTTCGCCAGTCTCGTGTAGAACTTCCTCCACGAGTTAAGCGTCTTTCCAGACCATATCCAGAATCCAGACGTGATGCCCACGATCAGGGTCATCAGGTACTTGATCATGAACACAGTGAAATCCGGGTTCATCTGCGGGTTGTGCACGGGGCACGGCACCGCGTACGTCTTGCACGATTGCGCGCTCCACGTCTGTTCCCACTGATCCCGAAAGGCCTGTTCGTAGAAGTAGCACGCGATCACGATGGTGGCCGGAACCGTGTAGAGGACGCTGAAGATGCCAATGCGCACCATCAGCTTCTCCAGCTTCTCCGTTTTGGTGCCGTCGTGCTTCATAATGGTCCTGATGCGGAACAGAGACACGAAGCCCGCCAGGAGGAACGAAGTACCGATGAACAGATAGACGAAGAGCGGCGCCAGGACGAACCCGCGCAGCGCGTCCACGCTGTTGATGCCCACGAAGCAGACGCCACTGAGCACATCTCCATCCACTTGACCCACGGCGAGGATGGTGATGGTCTTGATGGCTGGCACTGCCCACGCTGCTAAATGGAAATACTGCGAATTCGCTTCAATGGCCTCGTGACCCCATTTCATCCCAGCAGCGAGGAACCAAGTGAGCGCGAGAATGACCCACCAGATAGAGCTGGCCATGCTGAAGAAGTACAACATCATGAACAGAATCGTGCAACCTTCCTTTTTGGTGCCTTGCACCACTGTCCTAAACTCATTATCGAACTGCTCATTGCAAACCACTTTGTCCTCCAGCAGAAATCCGGCGATGTGTGCGATGGACACCATCGTATAACACCCGGAAAGGAATATAATGGGTCTTTCCGGGTAACTAAAGCGCTTCATGTCCACTAAATAAGTCAGGACGGTGAATAAAGTAGAAGCGCAGCACAAAACCGACCAGATCCCAATCCAAATGCGCGCAAACTTCTGCTCGTCCTCGCTGAAGTACATCACCCCGTTGAGTTTTTTGGGTTCGCACGGTGCGCCGCAGTTTTCCTCGCCAAGGAAGCGGTAGTTTAGATACGGAGGGACTCTCAGCGAAGCCGGGCATCTAAAACGCCCTTTCCTGTGATGCTCGGGTGTCGCTTGGGTCACATCTGGAGTCGGGTTCACCGGTGCGCTCCGCTCAGACGTGTTCTGCCCCACGCACAGCTCTCCGCCGTGAACCGGGAACGACTCGCACGCGAGACTCTCCGGCCACTGGAAGCCGAATTTATTCATGAGCGCCTCGCAGCCTTGGCGCGCGCGCTCGCACAGCGAACGGCACGGGGGCAGCGCCTGCTCCAGCACCGTGCACACCGGCGCGTACATGGAGCACAGGAAGAACTTGAGATCCGGCGAGCACTGCACTTTAACGAGCGGGTAGAACTGGTGCACCTCCAGCCCCGCGTCCTCCTGGTTCGTGTGGCCGAGGAGGTTGGGCATTATGGTCTCGTTGTACGCGATGTCCGTGCACAGAGGGATGGTGATGGGCTGGCAGAAGCCGTGCTCGGGAACCGACATGCCGTACTGCGCGCTCGCTTCCAGTATTCCGAAGGCGAGCAGGAAGAGCGCGGACGCACCGCGCGCGGCCATACTTTCCTTCTGCGGTCTGTCTCCTCACAGCCAGCTCGCCAGCCAGCGCTCTTCTCCCCTCCAACTCCCTCGGTCGATGTATCCTGTCAAGTCGGTGTCCAAAAACTTTTAGGAGAGCGCAGTGGCGCCCCGGACGCTGCTCCGCGGATCAAACGCGTAAAGAAAACCAAACACGAGCGTCTGATTGAGGCGAATAAAGAGTCGCGCTGTGTCGTGTCAGAGTTTGTGTGAGCTGTTCAAACCTGTTTCCAGGCGCCCTGCTGTCTGCTGTTCATAAGCGTAACGCGGGCGGGGCGTCACGGACAGATGGCTCGCGTTAGGGAGCGTCGCGATTTCGTTCGCTTGCGGTTCACGTTTTTTTACATTCGCTCTTTGAGTTTATAGAGTTGTTGAACGGAGTGCATATTATCTGCTGACTTGTATTTCTAACAAAAAACAGATTTCTAAAATAATTTTTACAGTGTACTTACTGAATACTTCACATTATACACTGGATACGAAACAGTACGCAAAGTATGCAATAATAAATATGTAAAATAATGCTGTTTGTCATATAAATTAGTGCTCAGTATGCACAGTATATACTGAAGCAATGTGTGTATGCAATTCCAAATATAGTTCTTTACTAAAGGTAAACTTTTAGTCAGAATAATATTTAATTTGACACTAATGTAAACAAGACTGATCGGTCGGTCAGCAGGTTATAGGATGAAACACTGAAATCTAAGTCAACAAAATGTCTAGGATAACACTGGTTGTGTATCTTTTCTATTGAACAGACAGCATGTCTATTTAATTTGCATCAAATAAATCTGGATATTAATGTGCATAATGATATCAAAATAAATTATTATATATATGGTACTATGGGTTTTACAGTAGGTGATCCACACCAGGGTAAATTTAAACACAATGTCATAAAAAGGATAATAATGTAGAATTATGAATGTGACAAAGCAGATTTAGATTTAGACTCGGAATGGATAAAATGCCTTAAAGATCTCTCCAGAATGTTAAAACAATTGATCAAATCTGCTAAATATCAATGAGCAAAATCAGCTTGCAGTGAAAAAAAAAAAAAAAAAACAGAGACGGCCCCTAACTTGTAGCCATGACTGCTGCCTTCCTATTGGTTACTGTGTCTGTAGGAGAAATGAGAGGAACATGATTTGCTCTGACAGGAGAATGTAAAGACAGCCTTCACTAAGAGTCTGGATACTGGCTGAATACAAAACAACTTCAAGATTTCATTCAGCCATTCTCCATTTGGTTTTATAGTGCAATGTATTTTTTGATAAACATGAAATAGTCTACCAGTTCAGCTGCTCATACTGGACTTTCTATTGGAGAGTAAATAAACCAATATATTCTATTTTAAATATGTTTATCACTTCAGACTGGACATTTCAGAAACTTTTCAATTAATTAAATCAAATAATTAACCATTATGTAAACCAAAATCGCCCAGATTTATGGCGTCTAGACTCTTAAAAATAAAGGTTGCAAAAGTTTTTTTTTTTTAATTTTACCACCTTTGCTTCCTCAAAAAACTTTTCAGTAAACAGTTCATAAAAAAAAAAAAAACATTGTGAAGAAAATTTTTACTGATCTAAAGACACTTTTTCCTCTATAAAGAACCTATTTTAAAGATTAGTTTGCACAAAACCATCAATGCCAATAACAAATCTTTACTTTATAAGATCGTGCAGAAGCAAAAATCATTACCTCTTAAACTCTGTGACAATATTAGTCACATGTTATTGATCGCTTCGAATCATCGATTGTGCAAACGGCGGTTGGTTTGAAGCATTAATAAACTTTATTTATATTCAGGTAAAACAACAATTAACAACATTTACAGAAGGACATTACATCTTCCATAATAACATTACATACAGGTTTCTAACAAATAATGCAATTCCTACTCTAATATAGTCGTTCATTATAAAGTGACAAGTTACACATCTAGGCTCCAGAACTGCTTGTCGAAAGTCTGCATTATTTCAGTGCATCTTACAAAAAAAAAAAAATAATAATAGATATAGGCAAGTGAAGCGAAAACACAGATTCAGTGTTCAGCACAGCGGATGCATGTCCAACCTCCACACGCCTGTTTCCCAACGAGAATATGAATCAGTCTAGGGTGCGTTTGTGAGCCTGAACACGGAATATATACTGTATATACAGCCTAGTATATAACAAAGATTACAAAAAGAGTAAATATTCACAGATGAATTGAGAATAATATGGTATTATTGACAGCACATTCCATAGCAGAGCAAACCGGGAATCTAAAGCTGTTCCCTTTTCATGGTATATTTACATTTATCTATCTATCAATTTTATAACTATGGAAGCCCCTTTCTGCTGCTAAATGAAAAATTTTAAAATGTTAATCGCGATTTTTTTTATTTCGCATATAAATTCACAATTGCGAGAAAATAGTACAAATTGGCAGATACAAATTTGCACTTGGATCGTAATTTTCAGAATTCGCAATCGTGAGAAAAAGCCAGAATTGCGAGATTTAAACTCACTAAATTCGCAATCCTGAGAAATAACGTTGCAATTCTAAGAAAAATTCAGAACTGCAAGATAATAAACTCTTTTGATCGAATTTTATAATTATGATATATAAACACAATTTTAAGAAAATCTTTTTTTTTTCCCTCAGAATTGGATGTTTTGACGTATTTCTAAAACTGATAAAAGTCGGAATTGCGACATAAACTGTGAGGGAAAAAAAGTCAGAATTCCAAGTTTTTATCTCAGAATTCTGACTTTATAACTCGCAATTGCAAATTTATATCATGCAATTCTGAAAGAAAAGAAAAGTCAGAATTGTGAGAAAGAGTCATAATTACCTTGTTTTATTTTTAATTCAATGGCAGAAACGGGCTTCCATAAATACTTTGAAGCAAGCGCCAATGATTATGCAAACATGATGTCTCCTCTTTTTTGTGTTTGTCACAGTGCTAAATGTGCAATAATCATTTATTATTACTTTTCTCCAACCCTTTTTCTTGCAAAAAAAGGAGACTCTACACACCTTAAAGTGACGATAAAATACAGCATGCTGCATGTAAAACTGCGACCGCCACAAAGACGGGAGGAGCTCTTACATGTTTCAAGAAAATAATTATTGGGCTGCTAATACTGGCTGGAATCCTTTAATGTGTGGAGGCATTAATGCGGCTTCACGTTTCGATAGAATCACAGCCAGCTTCATAGTCGCAACACTAAAAAAGTCTCTTCATTTCTGATAATATGTAATTATAAACTGGTTAGTTGAATAAAGGCCACATTCACACTGCAGAATGATACGGGTGTCACTCCTTTTCACATGCACTGCAAAACAATATGTTGCTTATTCTGTATTTTTGTTTTCCAGTAAAGTACAAGAAGCAAAATTTAAAAGATATATAATTCATATATATACATGCATGTATAAGCTACATGCTAAACGATAAAAAGGTAATTGCGCAATTTTCTCTCACAATTTTGTTAATTCTGATTAAAAGTTACAATTGTGACTCAGAATTACGAGACATAATCTTTCTCACAATTCTGACTTTTATACTTTACTTTAGATTTCTAATATATACTATCATAGTTAAAAAGTCGCAATTCTGAGTTTATATCTCGCAATTGACATTCTCTGAGAATTGCGAGAAAAATGGCAGACGTGTGAGATAAAAGTTGCAAATGCCTTTTAGTAAGAAAAAATAAAACAATTCAAAGGGAAAACAAGTTTATTTTTTTTACCTCACTGATGTTTTTTTCTTTCGTTTTACGCAAAAAACACATTATTTTGTTAATTTGTACAGAAAACAATTTTTAAAGACATCTTTATGCATCTCAGATAAATGTATATTGATTTTAGAATGTTTCGATATTTGCACTGGAAAACAAGAAAATTTTATTTTATTTTATTTTTTTGCAGTGTAGAACATTGAATTTACTAATTTGCACCAATTTTGTTTAGTGCATGTTTACTGTAACTGAATCTGCCTAAAACCTTTAGTGAATTGGGTGTTAAAAACATCAATATGTCTTCTTTTCCTAAAATTTCTTTAGTTCAAAAAAGCAAACACAATGTTGCTATGATTATCACTATATCAGCCAAATAAAATTTAGGATTAAGAGTGAAAATCAGGTTATGCAGTGTGTACGTGGCCTGACTGAAAATTCAAGTGTAAAACATGACCTTATTAGCAGGAATGTTGCGCAAACACATTGAAAACTGCATTCGCAGTAAGTCCATAAATCTCTTTAACTAGTCCTCTGGATGTTAGTCACAACATTATGACTAAAGCTGAATCAAGAACTTAATTTTGCACAAATATTAATTGAATAATTTGTACCGTATATTAACTGCAAAGGCATGATGTGTCACTGGACGTCATGCACGTCTGTACACGTGTGTTATCTGAACTCATTTGACTTCTTTATTCGATCCGTGTTAACAGTGCAGAGCCAAACATTGCTATTGTTCAATTAGCTCCTACACTTATAGAAAGTAAACTTCATCGATATTTAACAACATATTGACAGAAAGAGAAAATACCGTACCCAAATGAAGATTATATTATTATCGTCTGTTGTACGGAAACCAAATGGACAAACATGAGCAGGAAGAGCGGTATCAGTATTCAAATATGCAGGTTAGGAGAGTAGTGCACTATGGGAAATTTCTTCAGATCAAATTCCTTCTCTAAAGGATGCTTGAGAAATGCGTAAGCTTCATCAACAACACTTCAGTTTGAAATGTTAAAGGCCGTTCGCATAATGCATACTTGCATTTATAAACGGCTAGAAAAAAATTATTTATGTTCCAATTTGACCCACAACACAGTTGTGTTACTGGTTAAGCTGAAATCATGTGACTATTTCTCAATTAGGTTCATGAAAGTTTTGAGACTGGTGTGTTGTGGAATGTGTGTGAAAGTTTTCTGTTTCAAATTAAAGTTTTCAATTTGACCCATTTCATGGTTAAAGGCAGGTGTTCAGACCCAAAATAAAAAATATATATGTGTTTTGTTTGGTATTTGCATTTATTATGCATTTGGCAGAGACTTCTATTTCAAGGAACATACTAATTTCAAATACCAAACAAAATTTCATTTGTTCATGCATATGAATTTAGCTGGGAATCGAACCCATGATCGTGCTGTTGCTAGTGCTATGCTTCTAAAGGTTCAGCTTTAGGAAAGTATACAAAATAAGAAACAGATGAAATAAAAAATAAATACAATTTTTAAAGTAAAAAAAAGAAAAAAAGAAAAAACTATTTATAATGTTAACATTTTGTGGAAAATGTAAAAAAACAAAAATTAAATTGAAAGAAAATTAAAATATTAAAATATGTTTGTGAAAAATATTTAAAATAGTTGTTGGATACAATTAAAAAATTATATGTTCTCATGTTAACTTTTTTGTAATGCATGATAACTACAAAGTAGTGCAAGCAACAGCAAGATCATGTGTTCAAATCTCAGTGAATGCATTAACTGATCATATGTTGAATGCTATGTACTTTAAGTTGGATAAAAGCATCTGAAAAATGCATAAATGTAATAAAAAATGCAGAGCTCATGCTACAAGATACAGAGATGTCCATTTAAATAAAAAACAACACGTTCTGTGCGAACATCCTCTAAAATCTGGGACGTTTTAATGATCGGTTAACAAGTGCAGTTTGTTATATGATTGTCATGGGCCTTCGGACGGAACAGCGAAAATAGATTTGTTTCCAAACATGGACGGGTGAATTTCTTTCTCATGGACAGTAGCACCAGTGCAAGTGTATTGCCTGTATTTAACACTCAACACATGTAAACGCACACAGACGTACACGAGACTCGCAGTTATCTATGGTGTTCATTGCTTTAGCGCAGTCCCTGCAGTGAGTGAAAGTGCACCGTCAGGCTGCAACCGCATTGTCACTGCAATTATCGTTATTACTAGGGATGCACCAACACAAAATTTCTCAGCCGAAACCGATAACCGATTATTTAGAATGATATCTGCCGATACGATACCTATAGATATTTATTCAGAATGATATCTGCCGATACTGATAAACAATTATTCAGAATGATATCTGCCGATACCAATAGCCAATTATTCAGAACGATAGCCGATTATTCAGAATGATATCTGCCGATACCAATAGCCAATTATTCGGAACGATAGCCGATTATTCAGAATGATATCTGCCGATACTGATAAACAATTATTCAGAATGATTTTGCCGATACCAATAGCTGATTATTCAGAATGATAGCCGATTATTAAGGATGTCTGCCAATACTGGTAAACAATTATTCAGACTGATATTTGCCAATACCGATAACTTCAATTTCTTAAGGAAAGAAATTTCTCCCAATTAATGCTATAAATTATACAGGGAACCTTTAATTTGGTACATAATATTACAGATTAAAATGAACAAAACTACAGTATATTCAATGCTATATATAATAATCACACTCAAATGTTTCAATACAATTCAATTACACAAGGTAGTTTTCATAAAAACTGTCTTTATGAAAGATTTATTCAAAAACTTATATAATTAACAATAAATAAGCTCTAATGTTTTTATAGCTACCTAACCAACTGTTCACACTGGATAAGTTTCCTGAGGTGAATGCAACATTAAGCAAAACACTGTTAACAAGCTGTTTTATTTGACGTCTTTCGGTTGAAATGCTGATTGAGTGATAATATGAGACATTATACGTTTTTGTAAGATGTACTGTATCTTTCAACACCTTCTGATGTTTATTCATGTTTATTTCACACTATAACTTGTTTTAAAGTGGAAGAGACTCGCGCTTTGCACTGCCTCTTGAACTGAAGTGCTACAGAGATCTGAACGCCACAAGTAAAAGCATCAAACGGCATTTATTATTCAAATTATGCAATAAGATGGACATTATTTGAGTGCTGAGACCTTTTTTCTTATCAGAAGTAAAAAAAAAAACACAAAGCTCCTTTGATTATTGGACGGGAGGTTCATTACAAATATTGTTTGGTGATCTAGCAACCCTGGCTTAAAATACAGGTGCTATAGGGTCAAACAGAACTTGTTATTATTGCTTTAATTTGGACAGTCTTAAATTCAACACAACACAAGTTGCAATCCCCTTTGATTAACAGGACATAATCGGCCCTGATCATTGTCTGTTTTTAAAGCAATCTATGTCTAATCGCTAATTGATTTTATCGTCCTATACCGATTATTGGCTGATACATTGGTGCATCCCTAGTTATTTCTGTGGAAATTATTGTCATGTTATTGGGAGTGCAGCTGGACGGTACCAAAGTGTAAGATTGCAGGAAATGCAAAATGCCAGCTTGGTCTCGATAATGCGTGATTGTGCACGGAAGGGCATTTTGGTTTGTTCTGTTAGATAGACACTCATTTAACTGTACAAACATTCGTACATAGGTAGCTACATACACAAAAAGTTCGTATTAATTGCTGTTTTAAGTCCGAACGTAGTTCGCATGCAGTCGATGTGGGAATGTTACGCCACTTTCCAGACGGTAAAACTCAGATTTGACTGATTTGCTCTCAGTCCCATGTGGAAGGCCAAACCAGCCAGAAATTAAATAATTTAAATAAACATTAAGAGTCGTTGCGGTCTCCTCCTTCTTTGTGTCTTTTTCATGACAGCTGACAGAGCCAACCTGCAAAACAAGAGAGACAAAAACATTGAAGGTCAGTCCTGATGTGCACTTTCAGCAACTGAACTGTAGTTAAGGACGAGGCTTTCATGCACTGGTCAATTTTGAAATGTTGGGCCATTTGGCTTTCCATAATGTGTTGCTTCAGACTAGTGGAAAGAAAGCCCAAAATACATGTGTTTACATCTAAACTTTGCAGTTTTATCCTTCTCTGTAGTCTGAAGGGTTTTACTGAGGGATTTGTTAATAAATTATTCACACTGATTTATACAACATTTTAATCCTAAAAACATGGTAAAAATGTATTTTCGTCTGTCTCTTGACAGTATTTTCTGATTTATGGAGTAATAAACTGAAATTCCCAAACCCCTTTGAAAAAACCTTTAACTCTAAACAATAACTTTGAACCTGGCTATAACCGATGTTCAGGAAATGTGTGAAAATTAGTGCACGTTTAATTATTATTTATACTTTACATTAAAAAACATTTTGTAATACGCAAAATGTTTGTAATTGTTAATGTAATCTAGGAGCTGGTGAAGTATGGTTGAATCTAGTTCATTTTTACCCCAATCGCCTGCAATGTTTTGCCTTAACTATATTAAATGATGTATTTCTATCAACTTAATTTTTAAAGCAGCTTTACAGTGTTGGTGAGGAGGATGATGGGATGCAGAGGAAAGTGTGTGTGTGTGTGTGTGTGTGTGTGTGTGTGGGGAAGAGCAGATCCGGCTCGCTTGTTTCTCAGCTAATCTTTCTCTTTTTTTCCCCATTGACCATACTGCTAATAAATAATGCATGTTTCTCTGTGTGTCCGACCTCTCTCTCTCTCTGGCAGTCTGTTATTCTCTTTCTTACGCTCTCGTTTCAGATTTTCTTCCTTTCTTTGTTGCCCTTCCCCCACTTGATTTCAATCCATGCCTTTGGAAAACCGTTCCTGGAGGATTTGCAAGTGTGTGTGCCAGAAATCAGAGATCGTGGAAGGACGCTGCCTTTATCAAGAGCCAAAAGTGTATGTTTGTGAACGAAGAAATCAACCAGCTCAGAAACACAACGTCCCACTACAAACCCATACATTTGGTTCATACCGCTGAGCATCGTATATAAAAATGCCACATTATTTTAATCACTACAGTCTTTTACTTGTAAGTTCATGTAAAGGTTGAAGCAAGGTTGAATGTATTCGCTCAGTTACAGCTCGTCTCGACAGAGTCAGAAATGATCATCTATTGAATATTCCCTTTAATTCTCAAACTAATTCATTAAATGTTGAAGCAGTGAAATGCACTCGTTCTACTCTCAAGACCTTTTTCTCTTCTCTTTCTGCGCTCGGGTCAAAGATATGATGCTCATTCAATTTATTAATTTATCAAAAATGCATGAAAAATGAAATTCATACAGAAAATGAGTTAAATACTGCTTTCATTTAAAAAAATTTTTTGTGGCATTAAGTTGATAATAGATGATGACGACAACAACAATAAGAAAAAGAAATAAACAAACAAAAGCTGAAATAAAAATTATATTTTTCAATAATTCTGATTTATTTACTAATATTCCAAACAATTATTTAAAAAAAATGGTGAAGCAGTGTTGCTTCAAAATAAAAATAAATTTTTTGCTTAGTTTAAGCAATAATTAATATTTTTAAGGCTTTTATTTTTATATATTAAATTTAAAGTGTTTTATTTTAAGTTTTAGTATATTTGTTAGCCATTTATTTATTTATTAAAAAAAAATGTTTAGCTTAAACTTATTGTTATTCCAGTTTTAGTCATTTAATTTCAGTACTTTTTTTATTTCAATTAGTTGCTTAGGGAACATTTTTTTGGTTTTGTTTTGAGTTTAAGTTTTACACTTAATATTTATATTTCATTTTATTTGAGCTCCATTTGAATTGAGGAAAACTATTTTTAATAGTTTTAGTTCAACTAAACGATAACAAACTGATGAGCAGGAAAGTCTTCAGGAAACCTGTTTGTAAACAATCATTTTTGCAACTCCACGTGGTGGCGCTAGTGAGGAAGAAATTACACACGAAAACTAAAAGATGTTAAAGCTGATCATGTTTAGATTGCACTTAATATTTGTCAAGTATAATAATCAAAAACACCCAATAATATCCTCACAAGAAGAGAATGTGAATCTCTCAGCGATGCGCGTCAGGTTTTCGTGTGAGCAGAAGAATGTCAGATGTGTTGAAGAGCGTCTGATTTAACAAACACAATGAGGAGAAGGGCTCCTATAGTCCTCAGCCAGCAGAAGGGCCCCTTCTGTGACCTCTGACCCCCCCGCCGACACAAGCCTCGTCAAGTTTCAAAGCGTGTAATGAAGTGCGTCAGACCAGCATTAAACAGCGTGCGCACACACACGGACACACACAGCCTCGCTGATGTTTTAATACGACTGTGAGTGTTTGTACGTCTCAGAAAAGTTTTCCTATCGCTTTAATGAACTCACTTAGATTACTTTCCTTCTTCTTAAAAGTGCAAATTTAATTAAAAACAAGGATTTAATGTGTACTGAAAAGTTTCCAGTCATTAAAGGATCAGGAATGTCGTGTTTCGGCCAGGACGCGACTCAAGTACGTCACTGCTGTTCGTTTTAATTTCATTGACCTCCATCACAGAATGTGTATAAAAATATCAGATTAAACTAATAACTTTAAGTACTAAAATTACATGTAAATACATATAAATGTAAACTATATATATATATTGAAAGTTGTTCTAGTTCTGTGTGTGTGTGAAGTGTGTGATCTGACTTCACCCGAACATCACTACAACAAAAACACATTTAGCAAAAAGAAAAAACTATTTATTGCATCGCAACATTTTAACAACAAGCTATGAATTCTAGGGTTTTCCCTAATTGATATAAAGCTGAAAGAAAATAAAATGAAAGATAAATATTGGATGATAAACTTAAAATTGAAATAAAAAAAGAATATTAGAAACATTACCTTGGCAATTAACTGGAATAAAAAAGGTTTAAGTTGAAGTACTAGAATTACTAAACTAAATAAATAAAATAAAATAAAAATAGTAATAAAAAATACAGTTAAATATAAAATTATACAAATAAATAAATCTATAAAAATTACAAAAGCACACAAAATTACTAAAACAAAAATTAAAAAGAAAAGTAAAAATATTAAAATAAACACTACTTCAAAATATTAATAAATACTATAAAACCACTATACCACAAATCATATAATTCAGCAATGAATTCTAGGGGTTTTGTTTATTGAGATAAAGCTGAACTAAAATAATAATAATAATAAATTATTATTACAACTTAATAATAATTAAATTAAACCTAAATAAAAAAAATAAAAAAAAGCACAAAACAAAATTCGCAACCTTTAAGGGAATTTTTTTTTTATGCTTATTCAAAATATTAATAAACAATACTAGAGTAAATAAATAACCCTGAAGTAACTGCATGAAAAGGACAAATGATTCACTGTTAGATACACAATGTTAATCTGAATCTCTATCAGGACTGAATAAGGCGTTATAAAAGCACATGCTGTGAGATTGTGAACACTATATATTTTTCCCCACGCCCAACACTAAAGCTGCTTGTAGATTCTCCTTCCCTGTTCAAAGTCTGGGAAATTCCCACTTTATGTCACACAAGATGAAGTGACGCAGGGCTATAAAGCATCCATCAGGAGCCCCACTAACAACACAATCTCCTTCATCAGAGAGCGTCTCAATCACTGGACGATCACTTTTGAGATGCAGTTTGTTTTAACAAGACATGAGGATGAGGAAAAAGCAGGTCTGTAGATTTCAGGAGAACTACACCTTTAATATATTTAGACATGGATGTGGTTTGGTGAAGCCACAGCGAGAGCAGGAGGTGATCATTAAAGCTTCTCTGGCAACTCTTGAAAGGGTTTTTCCACAGCAGGGAGTGATCAATAATAAGAGCTCATATCTTATGTATCAAAACCATTAAACGCATTTGAAATCTGTGCATTTTTGACTTCTATTCAGTGCCAAAAACCACTGCACTTCATGAGTTTCCAATGCCATTGTGCTTGTTTTTAGACTGCAGCTGTTTTGAGATAATAAAGGATCCAATCATTTGACGTGGATAATGAATTAGGGCTTCTCCAGCTTTCCCAATTCAGACAGGTTTAAGGGATATTTCATTGAAAACTTTAAGCTCTGTCGTTAAGTCGTAAGTCTTGAGTCGTTCCAGATCTATATGATTTTTTTTCTTTGGCAGAACACAAACAAATAATGTTTCAGCTGTCTGTGTTAGAAAATCAATGGGAATTACAATGTTCAAGGCCCAAAAAGGCCGTTCTGAAGCAAAACAATCACTGTGCATAATGAACCAAAACGTCTTTTAACATTAAACCTCATTGTCTCTTCAAAAAAATAAATAAATAAATACAATTTTAAGATTTGAGGCTAATGTTGCTTTACACTTAAAAAATGGTGTAGGATCCAGGGTTATTATGAAAAAAAAAGTTAACTGAAATAAAATACTTAAAAAAACAAACAAAAAAAAAACACTATTTTATAAAAGCTAGTTGTCAACACTTCTTATTTTATTTTAGTTTAACTAGAAATAAAAAAATATTTTATAGACATATTTAAAAACAGCAAAAAATAAAATAAAAATAAAAACGATTTTAACTAAAATGAACATGAAAACAGAAAAACACAAATAAAATTTAATTCAAAATTTTAGTAAAGATTATAATTGTACGTCAGTTATACTGAAATCTTTAACATTTACAAAAAAAATTGCTGGTAAATTTCACAAATAATTAAAAATTTAATAAAAATACATATAGCAAGCCACCCCCTGAATTAAACATGAAATGAAGTAGAAAGACTACAATAGTATTTTGTGTGTGTAAAACATGCTCTAATAATCTCTGCTTTATTCACAACTTCTTCAGAATATATGATGGAGTCTGTGTATGTCAGAACTGTCATTTTTTGGTGAACTATCTCTTTAATGATGGTTTTATGCTTTATAAAACCAGCGAAACAACCAAAAATGATTTAAGAGCTTTTTCTTTGGATTAAAGAAGTGATGATCTACATTGAAAATCTAAAGAAATATACCATTTACAGACCCCTGGCTCACAGACGCGTTTGCTCTGTTGACTCGGGACGGTTTGATCAGTCAATGGTCGCTCCGGTCAGCCGGTGGAGAGACAGACGCCCTGATGATGAGATCAATGCGAGAGCAGGATCTGACGCTCAGCCCAGCCTCGGGCCGTCTCTCCTGGATTCCACATCAAACAGCCGCCTGTCAATCAAACACGAACACGGCTTCGTCCGACACAACAACCCTTCCTGTGCTCGACACCAATGACCTGCTGCTTCCCCGAACACACGCTCCTGCTCCGCTTCTCTAGTCTGCATTATCTTTCAGAATCTGTACAAACACTGGAGTTCAGGGAAATATTAGCATAAATAATTTATTGCATTTAATGCATTAAAATAACGGCATTAATAATGATGTATTTTTGATTATAAAGCGGAATGTTCCGGTCCTTGATTCTGATTGGCTGAGCCGCGTTCGAAGCTGTTATGCCAATTACGCTACAAAGTAACAAACACCTTTGTTTACTTCTGTATGTTGCTCGGCAACCAGTTTGTTGCAACCACAACTGATTCTGAGGAGCTACATTGTTTGGTGAACATTATTTTTGCTCAGTTTGAAATAAATAGTTTTCCTCTATATTCTCACTTTATTAGACTATATGAGTCATAAAGCCAGATGGATCAAATACGATCCTTAAAAAAAAAAAAACAATGTCTGAAGGTTCAATGCAATTACATTTTCTGACTACTATTTCAGGCTTTACAGGGTTACGTCGATCTATTATTTATGTTGTGAATAAATTAATTTCTGATTTATTAAAAAGTCTTTATTGTTTGTCAATGCATAAAGTGATAATTTGCCTAGTTTTTGAAGTGCCCTGTATATTACTTTTGAGATAAATAAAAAAAAAAGGTTGCAAATGCTGTTTTATGTTTTATAAGCTCAAATGCCTCATGTAATCTGAGAACAAATGTGTTCACTGTTCTCCAAATAGTCTGTGTGTGTGTGTGTCTGTGTGGGTGGGTGTGTGTGTCTGACGTTCTTTCAGTCTGAATTAATGCATTTGGAAGATACTTTTTTATAAAGTGACTTGCAATAAATTCAAGCTACACATTTGATCATTTCATGCATTCTCTGGGACTCAAACCCACAACCTCAGAAGAAAAACATCAAATCGATAACCAGTCTCTATAGAGTTCAATTCTCATGTTCAGAAACTAAAGACTGAAACTCTACAACAGAACTGCACTTTTCTTTCCGACTCAAAACCAACATCTCCCTCAGGGTTTCCCACGGTGCATGCTTGTTCTGCAATCCTCCTCTGAAGCGTATGATTAGTGCTTGGCTTCATGTTTGTGGGCAGTGTGGTGTCACTTCATTAGTGGAACGACGGGCCGTCTGCTGGGGACGGAAACAGAGACGCCTGACCACAAAACACACAAAAAAAGAGAGAGCCAGAGAGAGACAGCTGGCATTCTGCTTCTGAGGATCATTTACCATTCAATGCAACTTAACCAAACAGGATGGAAGGAATGCCTGAAGAAGACTGAAGAGACCTCAATGTGTCCTAAACAGCCGAATTTAGTTAGAAACCAAGAAGGAGCGCTGTCACTGTGATGACATCAGAGAGACATCACCAGATAAAACCAAAGCTCATTCCATCAAGAAGATAAACAGTGGTCACTGAGAACAGCTACAAACAGCATTCAGTCTGAAAAATGACACAAACGTCACAAAAATAGCCCTGATATTCAGAACATGCCAGCTACTAATGCCTTTGATTTTGATTTCATTTCATGGATTAACATCAATTTAATTTAATTTAATAAGGTTTTGTTTTATTGATCATAATGAGATTTTGTTGGATTTTTTTTCTTAAGTTTTTGTATTTCACAATTAACTTAATATATTAATCAGTGATATCTTACTGTCCTATATAAATTATAAAAATACAATATATATGAAAATTTGTTGTATTATCTTTAATATTTTTAATACGTTTCTAATATATTTTCACACATACATAATGTCTTTACAGAAATAGTAAAATATATTTGTATTTAAAAAATGTTTTTTATTTAAAAACATACTTAATAAAAACACAAAAATAATAATAGTGTATATATATATATATCTGAGTTTATGAAATAATTTTTATTTCTCTTTTTCACACACACAAAGCATATATATATATATAGAGTCACAAATATATTTCTATTTTATCTTTTACATTTAGGACTAATAAAGATTAATAAAATATATAAGATTATAAGATATAATACAAGATAAAGGATGCCATATATAAGATAAAAAAAGTATAAAATTAAAAAAAAACAACATCACATAAATAAACAACACTAAACATTAATTCAAGAAGACAGATATCACATGTTCTATAAAAAGTAAATGTGTGGCACAAGATTCACTCATCTGTCAGTATTGATTGCTTGTTGTCTATGCTAACACTAAGCTAGCCGCATGCTACAGTCCTGTAAGTGAGACCGATCACGTTTCAACCGAAGAGTGAATTAATGCATGGAAATTACAGAGAGTCTGCAGCGCTCCTTTGCATAATCAGCCTTTAATTGAACCCTGAGCCATATGTGTGCAGAGCATTCTGGGCTCTGACTAATGGGGCATGAGCTGAGTAAATGAAGCGTGGCAGAAGAGAGTAATCTAGACCTGATACGACACACACACACACACACACATTTGCAATGCATGATGGGATGAGTAGTTCATCCAGTACATTTATCGTCAATTGTTTTAAATCAGCATGTTGTGATGATTTCAACAGTGTCTAAAGACCTAAATGTCTGTTTTCAGCATCTCTTAGAGCTCTAGTGATGAAAATGTAGTTCGGCACGACCTCGTGCTGCTCCAGCTTATCGTCAAGTGTATTAATTAGCCTGTTTTGTGTGTGCTTAACGATGCACACAGTTTAATAATTTGCAGGTCATGAATAAAAATGAGGGAGGAGTCGGGAAGGAGGAAATCTGCTTGGGAAATTTGTTGCATATTTGCATATATTCACGATCTGACACAATGTAGCACATTTGATTTATTCTGCAGCGAAGCGGCTTCAGCGTTTAGGGAAGAATATATTTATATTTATTTATAGATTATATTCTCACACATCTGCAGGATTGACTCTCTCTGTCCAGAGCCGAGCAGGTCAATATTTCATGTTTCCCAGCATCACACAGCAAAAAATAAGAGGGGAATCTGAAGAGCCGATCAATTATTCACATCACACGGTGAAACAAATTGAACAGCGGTCAGTCAGTGCGAGAGAAAACCCCGGGTCTGAGGACTGTGACGCCGTCAGCGTCCCGTCGGGAATCACAGAAAGTGCAAATATTGTGTCTGTAAGTGGAGAGATTCCCGCGTTTAATTGCATCCCTGCGGTGCTTGCATTATGCAAATTCGGTGCGGGTGGGCGGAGCCACAGGCCTTTGATAAGTCGAGCGTGCTGTGAGTGAATGCAAGGAAAAACACATATTCATTCCCTAGCAGCGCTGTTAATTAAAGCTTATCCAGACGCATGAATAATGCATTCATTCCTACAGAATCTCTCGCTCAAATGTTCCCGGCGTTCCTCAGAAGAGAGATAAAACCCCAAAGAGCTGATATCTGCGACAAAACAAACACATCTGTACGTGCAGCGAGCAAAGCCTTCGATTAAAACACAATCGGTAACATTACTGACAATAAACACAACGAAACGAGAGCGAATACAGTGCATGAGAGTCCACGACTGCTAGAGAAGACAACGAGAGTCACATTTCTCCAGAAATACAACAGAAATAAACAAGATTATATATTATGTTCATTATATTTTGATGTGAAATATGATCCAGACATGTCATTTTCCATTTCCACTCACAGTGTCTCTAGAGCTCATTTCAACATTCAATATTTGAGAAACTTTTTTTTTGTCAAATCTTTTTTGTTTGACCATTTTTGTTTGAAAATATAGGCTCATTAGACAAATCATAGTTAATTGTGACAAGACAATAAACATTAATGATCTGTTTTCAACAGAGCCAGTGGTGGAGAGCTCAACACTAAAGGCAGCAGGGCATCAACCGCTGAACACTAGCAGTTTCTGATGAACCGTAGTAGATATAGTTACACACACACACACACACACACACACACACACACACACACACACACACACACACACACACACACACAGACACACCCATCGCTGATGCCATCCTCACACTGACTCAATGTTTACATAAAGAGTCAAGCATCT
This sequence comes from Carassius auratus, assembly GCF_003368295.1. Classification (NCBI taxonomy): domain Eukaryota; kingdom Metazoa; phylum Chordata; class Actinopteri; order Cypriniformes; family Cyprinidae; genus Carassius; species Carassius auratus. The sequence continues at coordinate 25,553,022 of NC_039283.1, forward strand.
TCACCTCCATATCAGGAATGAACGCCTCGACTCAAACTTTTCTAGAGCATCAACTCGTTGAGATCTGAGACGAGTGTCAACAGACCTTCTTCTTTCTGTGATACACACTCAAACTCTAATAACCGAGCGAGGAGCGGGATCTGACCGGACGGCTGGCTCCTCACAGAAGACACTCAGCTCTGCTCGGAGGAGCACAGCGTTCCTGCTTCCAGAAGCTCGTTAGAGGAGAGAGAGAGAGAGAGGGAGAGAGAGAGAGAGAGAGAGAGAGGGAGAGAGAGAGAGAGAGAGAGAGAGAGAGAGAGAGAGTGAGTGGGCCTTCGCTGTCGCCTGCCTCTTCATCCACCAAACACTTTCATCCCTAAACACGATGCATTATAATTGAGATGTGGTGATGTTTAGCGCCTGATCGAAACGTTTGCGGCGTCTCTCCCTGCAGACTCAGACTCACAGATTCAGAAGCTGTGATTAGAGAAGAGGAGCTCCAGCAGAGGAGAGATGCTTCGGGACGCTCGTTTGCAGCTGCAGAAATAAAACCAGGGAATAATCATACAGCGCTTTTAAAGCTGCTCCAGTTTGGTTGCAGCTCAGAGACAACACCATCTGTCATCTGAACACACACACACACACACACGTTACAGCAAATAGATACTTTATACCAGCATCCAAATGTCAATGTTTTTGTAGCACAGTGCAATCACACAGTAGTGATATGTGTATGTGTGCACATATATATAACTTTGAACTTGATTTTTTTTAATCAAATATATATATATATATATATATATATATATATATATATATATATATATATATATATATATATATATATATATATTAGTGCTGTCAATCGATTAAAAAAAATTAACTAATTAATCGCACAATTTTTTAAAATTAATCGCGATTAAAAGACTGAAACTTTTTGCATATGTAAATGTAAAATGTAAATAATTAATGTAAACTCAAGACAAATAAACTATTTAAATTCAAAATATGATTGTTTATTGGAATTTTTATTTAACTTGTAACACAGATTTTCTCATGTAAACAACATCCCTGCAATAAACCATCAATATCCTCCAAATTAACTGTTGGCTTGAAAGCCATATTTATTACAGAAATAAAAACACAGGCATGTAAGTACCATTTGAATTTCAAAACAATCAATGTCAATAAAAAACAAAAATGATTTCCATGTTGAATTCTAAGTGGACTGCAAAAAAATTCCAAAGTATAGTCATTGCAGTGCTTTAAGTGGGCTGGTACGCACTGGTTCTCAGTACTGCCACTTCCAAATATACCACCACCTCTCCGTGCACCCAGAACGTGCTTTTAGCGTACCGGTACTCTCATTTGGACATGTTTTAATAGAGGTTTTAATCTTTTACCTGCACTGCCGATTTTCAGAGCGCCCTTCACAATGCAAGCTTCCTAATTCATCCCACCCAGAGCAGAAACTACATTACCCATTCACCCTTAAGTTATACAAGTGAATAGCGCATGTGTCGCTTTTCCCACTGTTAAGTGTCAACAACTCAACGTGGCCGGAGAAGGTGTGTGAAACTCGTTATGAGTGTACACAACGCTCGGTTCGGTTAAAAATCAAATACAGTTAACAACAACACTTAATATATTTTCTTGGCTTCAGACTCTGAATACTGCAAGAACAAGACCAGAATCTGATGATTCGCTGACTGACACCTCACCAAATTCGAATCGTATCACTGCAGGTCAGACTGAAGCTAATGAAGTAATGCGGGTCTTTCAGGAAGGGTGACCAGACGTCCCGAAAAATTCGGGACAGTCCCGAAATCTAAACTGTTGTCCCGACTCCCGAATCTGGCCCTAATTGTCCCGGAAGTTATACTAAAGCAAAATCTTGAGTATTTATTGTCTGATAAACATTAAAAACTGTCTGCGGAGGTTGAGTCGTCCTGCAGCCCCCGCTGGCTGCTCATTGGCTGCAGCATCTTTTTTCTAAGTTCTAAAAAAATACCGTAGACGGCAAGGCACAAATTTAGATATTCATTTATCTAATTAATCTATAGCCTATGCACAAAGACAATATGATCTTTTTGTCCCCTTTTTGTTTTAAAGCTTGATGAAGAGAGAGAGCGCAAGTTGCTGCAGCTGAGGAGGACAGTGACAGTTTTTGACAGTTCGCGACACTGTGTACAAAAAATACTCCGCTACACAATTATTTCGTTTTTTTCGTTTAAGCTTATTAACGTTAGCGTTACAGAAATGTCTGATTTACGCACTGTTACAACAGTCATTGTTTTTTTTTTTTTTAAAACAATGACATTTGAGTTCATGATTTTAATGTTGCTGTTTCTTGTGGCAGACTAAATGAAGAGTAATGTTTCTTGTGGCAGACTGAAGAGTAATCCGGCAGAGTTTTATACTGAAACTTTCCGTCTAAAAGTCCTTCCTTGGTCTTATCCATATTTCTTTGCACGTTGAACACACATAGGCCACAACCAGAAATAAAAAAAACTGCAACCGCGTTAATTGCGTTATTTTTTTTTAACGCGTTAAATATTTCAAATTAATCGAATGCGTTAACGCGCTAATTTTGACAGCACTAATATATATATATATATATATATAATTGAATATATAATCTTATTCATATAATCTATCTATTGCTCCCCTCGATCTGTAAGGTCTTTACATTTTTTATGTTTTTAATAACAAGAATTTATCAATTCAACATTTTTTTTTGCTGTTTTTATTTTATTATAGTTTTTATTTAATATTTTGAATTAGCTTACATTTTTTAAATGTTGTTATCATTTAATTTTTTAAGTAGTTTCAGTATTTTTTTGGTGTTTTGTCACTTTGATTAGTCTTTTTAAATGTCTATGTACCGTATTTTCTGGACTATAAGTCGCACTTTTTTTCATAGTTTGGCTGGTCCTGCAACTTATAGTCAGGTGCGACTTATCAAAATTAATTTGACATGAACCAAGAGAGAACATTACCGTCTTCAGCCGCCAGAGGGCGCTCTATGCTGCTCAGTTCTCCTGTAGTCTACACTGAACACATAGAGCGCCCTCTCGTGGCTGGAGACGGTAATGTGAACTCTCGGTTCTTAGTTCTAAATAAATGCGACTTATAGTCCGGTGCGACTTATATACGTATGTTTTTTTTCCTCATCATGACGTATTTTTGGACTGATGCGACTTACTCAGGTGCGACTTGTAGTCCGAAAAATAGGGTAGTTTTTATTACATTTAGTTTTTACGTATAGTTTTTTGTTTATTCAGTTTTAGTTATTTTAGCCCTGCCTGATGTTTGTGAAGTCGTCACCTGAGGCTGTACGTTACGGTGATTTTACCAAAGGTAAACGGTGTAAAGCAGCGTCAGATCTGATAAATCGAGATATTTTTGGCTCGTTTTAGCAAGCTGTAGTTCACACAATCCTGGAGTTGAGAGGAGCGATGTCGAGCAGAGGGCAAGAAAGAAAGAAAGAAAGAAAGAGACTGAAACTGGAGGCTGAGGAGTGAAAGGAGCTTATGCTAATGAGCCATTCAGAGCTCCGCACCCATCCTCCTCCTCGCATATCATTAGTGCCTCTAGTGACCAACAAATTACAGATGAATTGTGTGTGTGTGTGTGTGTGTGTGAGTGAGGGAAACACCTGTCTGTGGGAAACACCCCCCTACACACACACACACACACACACACACACACACACACGGCTCATCAGATCAAATCCTCTCACCTGCCAATCACACACCACTGAACAATCACTGGAGAAAAGCGCAGCGAGGGAGGAGCAGAGAAAAAAGGAATGAGATCGTCTAGAGCAGCATAGCATAGCAACAACTATAATATATAAAGAACAAAATATATAAAATAAAATATTAATATATTATAATAAATATACATTATTTTTTATTGTTTTAAATATATTTTTGCTTTAATATATGATTTAATATTTACTTATGAAATCATTGTATATATATAATTAATATATTAATATAATATATTAATATATAATTAATATTTATATATTCTTTCATGTTTAAATATTTAATAAATATTAATTTTGTATTTATTTAGTATATTTATTCTGACCCAAAAATATTTTGTCTTTTAACAGAAATAAAGAGCACATAATTTTTTTTTTTTTTAAATCAGCATTTTAGTGCAATTCTGACCTAATGTTATGTTATCAGCAAAAATAAATCGCAAACACATGAATCACCAAGCAGCACCATTAAAGCTGACCAATAATATAACAGATCATTTACATCATCCAATCAAATCCAAATGGAGCAAATCTAGCTCCGCCCCACACTACAGCCAACCAATGAAAGGTACCAGAGTGAAATAATGAGCGGACTCTCGATATCTGACGGAAGAATCTCTCAGTCGCCGTCAGATCCAGTGATTAGATGTTCCTCTACAGATCGACTGATAGAAACTGACTCTGAAAGCCAATCAGAATCAAGCTGCTGCCATCCGTCAGTCTTTGACCTTCTGATGTGTGTGTGTGTGTCTGCTTCAGTGCCAAACACACACGCTTTGAGGTGTTCACCGTGCCAGTCGAATGTGTGTGTGTGTGTGTGTGTGATACACAGCTGGCTGCTGTACACACCGGTTGTCTGTCTGTGGTGTTTATCTTCAAAGAGTCAGTGGAGCTGCAGACCTGTGACTCCAGCCAACTGACCCAGACAAACCACTGCCAACCTGGACCCAAAACACACACACACACACACACACACACACACACAGACACACACACGCACGCACGCACACGCACACTCACTCAATCAATCACTCACAAACTCACACAGAGAGAGAATCAGACACTGAAACACTTACAGTGATCAAGTCATTCCTAACTTATTCAATGTTCATACAATATAAAAAATAAAAATAAAAATAATATATATATATATTACATACATTTTAAAAGTAATAAATATAAATAAATATGAAAATGTATTATATAAAAATTATAAATATAATGCTACTATTATATTTTAAAACGCATTATAAATATTATATAATGAAAAAATAAGATTATTGTTATATATTGTATATTATGTTAGAATAAATATTGTAACTAAATAAATATAATACTGTATGTTCAGATATAAATAATATATATTATATTTAAATATATGAAATATACAGTATTACATTTATACACATACATTTAAAGTAAAAAATCTGAAAATCAGACTAGATAAAAACTCATTGATATTTTAATATATATATATATATATATATATATATATATATATATATAGAGAGAGAGAGAGAGAGAGAGAGAGAGAGAGAGAGAGAGAGAGAGAGAGAGAGAGAGAGAGAGAGAGAGAATTATATATAGAATATAAAATAATATTAATATTAGAACAGGACATTGTCTATATACAGAACAGAACAGAATATATCATGTTCTGTTCTAATATTATTATAAATTATATTTTAAATATATAATATACATTATATTTTAAATAAATTATTGATTAAAATTAATTTAAATAATAAAAAAATCCACTCGATGTTAAAATATATATATATATATTACTTTTTTATATATATACTATATTATCATTTAAAATGATCATATTAAATTCAAATATATAAAATATACAATATAATATATATTATATTTATACATAGAAAATATATAAAATTTTCTTATTTGGAAATGTATCAATTAAAAAAACTTTTTTTTTTTAGAAATGAAATGCACTTTTCTATGTTAACAGGGAAGCAGCCGGTCCACCCACAGTCACACAAATATATCTACTGCAGCATAAAGACTTTAAACACACCACTCACATACAGTCATAACACCACTAACAAAGACAGATTCTGCACACAACACAGTCCTAACCAATCACCTTTGGGCTCTTAATTTATGCTAATGAGATGCAAAGCCATTGCAGCTGATCGGTGGCTTCTTGCATCAGCAGCACGACTGACAGAACTCTCAGAAACTTCAGCTTCATGAACACATCTCCCTCTCCAGACCGCACAGCGTTCATTACATTACACGTTTAACATCAACTACAGCTTTAGAGAGGCCTATAGATGGTCTGGTCTTCTTCTATCTCTTCTGACCCTGATTTCATCTGGTGACCCTCGTCTCTGACAGTGTTGTGTGGTTTGTGTGAGAGAGGCGTCTCTCTCGTTCAGTCTGTGACACAGCACTTCTGATGAATAATACACAAGCTCACACAAACACACACAGAGTGCTGGCAAACTCAGGTTATACTGTACGAAAAAACAGAGGAAGCCTGTCAAAAACACATCCAGATCATACTGCATCATGAAATCTTACTAAATAAATAAGATATTATTTTTGCAAAAGGAAAATTGAGCCTAAATATTTTACATGGTCATAAGAATAGGTTCTATATATACATTTCAGTGCATATTTATTATTTTACTCCTAGCAAGCTTCTTTACATTAAACGTTTTGATTGAAATTAAAAATACAGAAAGAAATTGCTTTGATATTTTCTATGATATTTTAAGATCTCTTTAAGAGTGTCTTTTCCCCCAAAATAAAATAAATTATATTTTGCATAAAGAAAATAAAGCCTTAATTTGAAATGGTCTTAAAAATAGACTCTAAACATTTTTTTTCTTTAGTTTTAAACTGCGATTTTGCTCCTAACAAGAAGTAATTTTTATTATTCTTTATTTAATTCTAATTAAAAAATTGAAAAGAAAAAAAATAACCCAGTTGCTTTTTTCTCTATAATTTGTGTTTTTTTTTAAATAAAACTTTTTTCCCCAAATCAAAGAAATTGTATTATTATTTTTATTTTTGTAAAGAAAAATAAAGCCTATTTTTAATTGTCCTAAAATAGGCTCCTAATATTTTTTTCGCATCACTTTTTTTTATAAGCATTTTATTTATTATAATGCTTCATAAGCATTTCCATACCCAATTTTTTTGCTTAAAATTCAACATTTAATAAATACTATAAAAATGAACCCCTCTGCTTTGATACTTTGTATGTAATATAATGTCATCCAGACATTTTTAAGACTGACTTTTAATAATATTTTGCAAAAAGAAGCCTAAAAAATCTTTTTTGGTCCTAAAACAAGCTCAAAGTATTCACATTAATTTTAAACTATATCTAAACATTATAATCATATATAAATAATTTTACTCTTAAAAACGTAATTTCTTACAAAGGAAAATCAATCAAATAAATCCTTCTTGCTTTGATACTTTGCATGCAACACAATAGAATTCAGACATTTGTAAAAATCTAAATCCTTTATTCGAGCCTCCTCCATCTAATGAGTGAGAGATGAGCATGAGAGCGTTCAGTCTGTGTGTGTGTGTGTGTGTGTGTGTGTGTGTGTGTGGATTAGAGGAGCGTCTCGCAGCTCCAGGAGTCTGTCAGCTAGAGACGGACGAGCACAAAGCCTGTGATTTCAATATGAATACAGCGGAGGAAAGGACACGCTCTCACTGCGGGTGACTTCCCTTCGGAGCAGCGCACATCTCACACACACACACACACACACACACACACACACACACATCTGCATGCTGAGGAGAACAACACTTCACTTTCATTCCTGAACTTCATGAACGTGTTAAAGAGCCGATCACTGCTGATGAGACTAGTTTTAGGTAGAAGATATGATTTATTTTGAGTCTAATGACAGGAAACTTATAATTAGAGAATATATAATTAATATTCAGCATGTGCTCAGTGGAAGTTTTACGGCATTGTATTACAGTACTTGTCAAGTTTGGAAGAATCAAGATTTTTTTAATGGTTTTTCTGCTCACCAAGGCTGCATTTATTAAAACAAAAATATTGTAAGATAGTGAAATATTATTAGAATTTAAATCATCTGTTTTCTGTGTGAATCTGTGTTAAAGTGTAATTTATTTCTGTGATGCTCCGCTGTATTTTCAGCATCATTCCTCCAGTCTTCAGTGTCACATGATCTTCAGAAATCATAAAAATATGATGAAGAAAAATTTCTGATTATTATCAATGTTGAACACCGTTGCACAATATTTTTGTATGATACTTTTATTAATCAAGGACGCATTCAGTTGATCAAAAGTGAGAGTAAAGACATTTATAATGTAACAAAATATTTCTATTTCAAATAAATGCTGTTCTTTTGAACTTTCTGATCATCTGTGAATCCTGAAAAATAAAATACATCACAGTTTCCACAAAAATATGAAGCAGAATCTTTTCATTAATGATGAATGTTTTTAATCTGAAATGTGAAAATTGAAAAATAAATTAATAGATAGTCATTTTCAAGCAGCCAAAAACTGTTTTCAACATTGATAATAATAAGAACCATTCCTGATTTTGATCACCGATAATAACTGAGCAGTAAATCATCATATTTTCATGATTTCTGAAGATCATGTGACACTGAAGACTGGAGGAATGATGCTGAAAATACAGCGGAGCATCACAGAAATACATTACACTTTAACACAGATTCACACAGAAAACAGATGATTTACATTATAATAATATTTCACTATTTTTACTATATTTCTTCCAAACTCGTGTGCCCCAGCTGAAGCAGTGTGAGCTCAGCATGTAAAGCGCAGGCGTCTCGTTCGCTCAGCTGTGTGTGTGAGTCTCTGAAACGTCTCTGATGAGTCTGTTTGTGTGATTGGGGTTCAGAGGTCGGCGGCTCCCTGCGGGTCAGTCTTAAATCTCACACCGCACCTGCCTGTAATTGAGCTGCTAATCCTACAGAAGCCTCTTTCCCTCCATTAAGAGCTTTATCCAGCTGCGTGAGATGTGTTCGTCCACACCTCAGATTACATGCAGATGCAATGAAACCCTCCTCTGCTGAATCTGCTCATGCTGCATGTCTGGAACAGCACACTAGTGCATTGCTTTACCAACCACCAATAACACAGCGATATGTGATGATGTCTAGTGCAATATTTCATAATAGCAATGGAAATGCACACTGTGCACTGAAAGTCAACACTTGGTCACTTGAAACTGATCGTGTGAAGCGCAGTGGAACAGACACTGAAGACTGGAGGAATGATGCTGAAAATACAGCGGAGCATCACAGAAATAAATTATAGTTTAACACATATTCACACAGAAAACAGCTGTTTTACATTATAATAATATTTCACTATTTTTAGTGTATTTACTGTATTTTTAATCAAATAAATGCAGCTACAAAGAAACTTCTTCCTTTGTTTACAAGTATTCAAAATATTCACTTAAATATTAAATTTTCATTTATTTTTTTGATTGCAAAAAGTTAATTTTACTAAAAATAAAAAAAAGATAAATTAAAAATAAAGAATTAAACATGCTATTAAAAAAGGTCACATGAAGACTATGTAGCAAAATAGGTAGAAATGTTGAATGCACTGTGTTTGCACTAAACAGTGTGCAGTATGCAGTAAAGCGCACACTAGTGAGACGGTCAGTCGTGTCGTACCTGTTCGGCTCTCGGCGGTCAGTGTTTGCTGTTAGACGTGGCTTTGCTCTTGCTGCACACCTGGATGCTGTCGCCAGACTCCGGCTGTAACTTAACGCTAGGAACGCTGAAGATTGAAGACACTGAAACACACGGACACATACACTCGGTCAGTCTCCAATCTAAAATAAACATATTGAGAGACGTTGAGCATGTAGGAGGAGAATATATGAATTAATTACAGAGGGATGAGCTTTTCTACATGCTTGCTGATTGGTTTCTTAGAGATGTTTGACTTAACAAGCAGCACTAATACAGACAGAAAACCATAATAAATAAACACATTAGCATTAAATTTCATTTAAAAAATGTCATAAATCCTGCTGGATTTGCGGTTTCAATCAAAGCCTGAGCTGAAATGTTAATTACGGTGTGTCCTCCTCAGCAGCAGCCGCTTCTCTTTTATGATTGAATTGCAAGCTTATATGAAACAACAGAATTAATTTTCCCTTCATTCTTCTGCTTCAAAAGCAGCATTGCTCTGTGTGTGTGTCAAAGCTCCGCCTCCACACCGGAGCCCCGCCTCCTCCCTCCTGCACGGCCTGCTGTGAGCTGATAACAGGATTAATTCAGCTGCAGCTCCTAATCTGGGAAATTAAAAACCTCATTCTCGCATTCAAATGACTCGCCCGACGCTTGTCTAACATGAACAACTGTTTTCTGATGCGTAGGACTGAACGTGTCTGCGATGTAGTGTGTGTCGCCTGCTAATGGAGGTCTGGATTATAGATAGAGAGGACACGAGGCCTTGAGCTCGTCTGACAACTGAAACCTTTCTGAAAGACCCCAATCATCAGCAGCCGCTCCATGTTCCTGGAAGTGTCCAACATGAACATGTGGAAGCTTATTTCCAGAATGAAAGTTTAAAAAACAAAAGTCATTGCTTTTTAATCTTTTTAATTTATTATCTCACAATTCTGACTTTTTTTCAATTCTGAAAATTGTGAGATAAATTAGCAATTTCGAGAAAAAAAGTTCAGAATTATGGAAAATAAACTCAGAATTTGGGCAAAAAGTTCAGAATTGTTAAAAATAACTCCAAATTTGGGGGAAAGGTCCAGATTTATGTAAAATAAACTCAGTATTTGGGGAAAAAATTCTGAATTATGGAAAATAAACTCAGAATTTGAGAAAAAAGTTCAAAATTATGGAAAATAAACTCAGAATTTGGGCAAAAAGTTCAAAATTGTTAAAAATAACTCCGGATTTTGGGGAAAAGTTCAGAATTATGGAAAATAAACTCAGAATTTGGGAAAAAGTTCAGAATTATGGAAAATAAACTCAGAATTTGGGGAAAAAGTTCAAAATTGTTGAAAATAAACTCAGAATTTGGGCAAAAAGTTCAAAATTGTTAAAATAACTCCGGATTTGGGGGAAAAGTTCAGAATTATGGAAAATAAACTCAGTATTCAGAGACAAAAGTCAGAATTGTGGAAAATACATTTTATGAAAAGTCAAAATTATGAGATGAAAGCTCAAGAAAAAAGAAAGAAAAGAAATTACATAATATAAACAGAATTCTGAAGGGAAAAAAATCATTTTTATTTTTTGGTGGAAATAAGATTCCATGTCGCCTCATTAACGTCATTAACAAATAAAAACTGTTTCTACAGTAAATCATTGATTCTTGAATCATTATTTGATTAGACTGCCTACATTTAGTAAATGAAAAAAACTAAATAAAGAACTAAACATGCAATAAGCAAGGTCACATGATGAATATGCAGCAAACATCTGTTGAAATGTTGATTGCACACTGTTTTTTATCAATTAGTATGCTCTAAATACTGTACAGTATTCATAAGAGCGTTTGCATCGTATTGTGTCTTTACACCTTCCTCAGTATTTATCTTCATCTCTTTTTCTTCAGTTTTGTTTGACCAGATTCTGTTCTGTTGTTTGAAATGCTGCTCATCTGAAACTTTGTCATCGACCAATCAGAATCAAGAGTTCCACACTGCCGACAGTAACCAATTCCAGAGTATTTGGGTTTGGTAAATCAGGAAAGCGTGTCAGTCTGCTGAAGCTGGAATGTGACGAGGAAGAAACACATGAATCTGTGTGAATTAGTATCTGAGCATCAGCCTCACCACAATGAGCTCAAATTGAGCGGCGTTTGGTATTCAGCTCCAGACACACGTCTGTGAGACGGCATGTGAAACTGAAGACTGAAGAGAGACTGAAGACTGGGTTCAGAATGGAATACTAACTATCTGTCTCTACACTGGATGTGAAAGTGTGCAACATGCAAATAAACACCACATTTCACACACAGTGGGTATTTAATGGGCTTTGAAAAGTCAACAGTTCAAGAGCATTAACAAATAAGGGAATGAATGAATAAATAAATTAATATTTCGATTTAATGGAGTGAAAATAATATGAAATTGATTATTTAATGTTTAAACGGGTTAACAATAAATAGCAAAATTAAAGGAAAACTAGTAAAATATGGTTATTTTTGACCAAATTTTGAGTAAAAATATTTTTTGACTTTTTAATGAAGCAATGCATCACAAGGATATTGGTTGATATTACTTTCAGGTCACTCATCACACTGTAAATAGTAGGTCAAGTACACTGCATTGCATTACGGGATGCAGTATTTTTGTGCAGTGTGCTCTGCTTGTGTATTCCATGCATGCATACTGCAAAAACAGCATCATATGGTAATATGTGATTACGGCGTATGTGGAAAATGGCATTGTGTGATGTGTGTTCACTGACTGTCAGGCAGCTCCCAGAGTCTCGGGGGCAGATGGCTGAAGAACTCGTGATGAAGCGCCGCTTGAGCTGAGAGACGGTTCTTTGGGAAGCACTGGAGAAATCTGGAAGCCAGTTCTTCAGCATGATCTACATAACCCAGCCTGCCAACACACACACACACACACACACACACAGAGAGAGATAAACACATGTGAGTACAGTGCCAAGAGCATCACACACACACACACACAGCTCAGGCTCTCTGTCAGGTTCACTCCTCCTGACGTGCGGCTGGAGACATTTTTGTTGACTTTTTATGGAGTTGAAAATGCAGTTTTCACCCACAAACGTCCTCTAAACCGCAAAGACAAAGTCTGACACAAACACACACACACACACACACACTTGAGTAACCCTCATCCAGAAGATCTCAGATTATTTTGTTAATACTTTCAATGGAAACCATTGAGACTTAGGTGATTTGAGCATTAATACTACATTTAATCTCAATGCTCTCTAGGAAAAAACTGACATATTAATAAGCTGACTTTTTATTCCTATTAAAAACCTACAAGAAACCAACTTTTTTCTAATAATGTCAGCAGTAATTCATCAAACGATGACGAACTGATGAAGAGCAGCTGATGAACGGCTGTGTTGATCAGTGTTAGTGTGTGTGTGTGTGTCTGCTGGTGTGAGGCACGCTTTAAAGTCGCTGTGTGAGAGACGAGAGCAAGAGAAACACAAAGTTGAGCTCTTCCCTCGTCTCTTCTCTTGGGATTGGGAACGTTCAGCATTATTACGCAGCATCTATGATGTGCTGATAGACGAGTGTGACGATCCTTTAAGAGCAGGTGCATCACAGCAATAACACACACACACCTGCAGGCAAGCTTAAAATACAGACAGAACTTCAACAATTTTGTGTGTAATATGAATATATGTACTTTTAGCATTAATTTGTCGCTACTTAAGTGAACTGTAAACCTGCAATTGAGTCAATAATCTTACAGTGCATGTATTACATTATAGAAATATGATGAGAAAGATTTAAGTTCAACAAAAAATGTTGAGGTCACTTACTTATTCCAGGCTTGTCTGAGTTTCTTGGGACTATAGACAGTGAATCGATCTGCAGGTGAAACACAGACGACAGATGAAGAACTCAAACTCATGATGCTGCGGTCATAAACCGTGGAAAACAATCCTAACATTCACTACACACTGAATACTATTGAGCTGCATCAGTGCATCACTGTACAGCACCATACAAACGTTAGGGTCTCTTCAAACTCAAATCCCTTGTGCTTACCAAGAGTGCATTTATGTGTTCAAAAATACAGTAAAAATGGTGATATATTATTACAATATAAAATAGCTGTTTTCTAAGTGAATATCTGTTTAACTGTAATTTATTTCGGTGATGCACAGCTGAATTTTCAGCATCATTACTATATATATATACTATATATATATATAATAATATGCTGATTTGCTGCTCAAGAAACATCTCAAATTATTATCAATGTTAAAAACAGTTGTGATGCTTGATATTTTTGTGATTTTTCAGGATTCACAGATAAACAGAAAGTTCAAAAGAACAGCATTTATTTGAAATATAAATATTTGTAACATTATAAATGTATTAACTGTCACTTTTGATCAATTTAATGCAGCCTTGTTGAATAAAAGCATTATTTATTTAATTAGTTAAACCTTTTGAGCAGCGGATGTTAGTTACAGTATCAGTAGTGTGTTATTGTGTTATTCTGTCTCTTTGTTCTAGACGTCGATCCATGAGTTCGGCCTCCTGTGGACTGGATCAATACACACCATCCACTCAGGCATTCAGGAATGAAACGTGTCAGTACACACACACACACACACATATAACATTTCCAATCAATGCATCTTATTTAAAACCCAACATCTCTATGACATGCAATTAAACACTCACAACTGATCTCTAACTCTGCATCAATAGTGAGTGTTCATTAACAGCAAACCAGGCAGCATTATATGCTACCTCAGCTGCTCATAGTGCAACAGTCCAGTAAACACTGCTCTCTGCTGCTACAGAACTGAACTGCACCATTGCAATTATAAACAGACACTCCTTCATCAAGGCAAGACACTGCAAAACCACTGGTCTTTTGATTTTTTGCACTGGACAATTTTGAGATTTCTTAAGATCTTTTAGTCCAGTGAAAAAAATAAAAACATTCAAAATACACATTTAAGTGTTTTATTTATTACACTCCATCTGTTTCAGTCTGTATATTTCAATTACTTGCACCCTATCTATATTCAGAAGGCTTTTACTGAGGGGTTTTGCTCATATATCTACACACTGATTCATATAATGCTCTAAATCACAAAAATAACCTCTTTTCTCTTTGCTGATTAAATGTAATGGGGATCCTACAGACAAACAGAGCAGAGATGGCGTTTAATGGAGATCCACTGTCTGAAGGGTTCATCGGGATTTAAGGTCACCGAATCTCATCGGCTCTCTGTGCTCTGATCTCACACATGAAACCATTAGACCTTCATTAGCTCAACGGTTTATTCCAGAACAGGCTCGTTAGGTGTCTGTCTCTCTCTGATGATGTCTTCGGCGCTCAGCAGAGGGCAGTGTGTCCTCACCGGATACGTTCAGAACAACACTAGTGCACTGTAAAGTACATGCTGAGCTACATATGGTGAGCGTAATTTCACCAAGTACTACATGATCCTGGATCAACATTCCAATCAGCCAATCAGAATAGAGATATAACTTTTCAGAAAATATCTGTTTTAGGCTTACAATCAGAGTTAGGTGCTTCTAAACCCTTGTTAATCAGCTATTATTAAGGTTAGGTTTAGGGGTAGGGATTGGGTTTAGTCTATTAATATTTTTAATTAATTTTTATTTTTTTTAATTTTTTCAGTTTTCACTTAAATTTTAGTAATTTTGTTGCTTGTGTCATTTTTTATTTCTGATTCTACAAAATTTTTTATTTAAAAATATTTTTTAAACTTTATTTTTTGTAGTAGTAATACATTAAGGGCCCTATTTTGACGATCTGAAACGCAAGTGTCAAAGCGCGAAGCGCAAGTAAGTTTGTGGGCGGGTCTCGGCGCTGTTGCTATTTTCCCGGCGGGATAAATGGCTCTTGCGCCCGGCGCAAATCTAAAATGGGTTGGTCTGAAGTAGCTTCATTATTCATAGGTGTGGTTTGGGCGTAACGTGAAATAAACCAATCAGAGCGTCATCCAACATTCCCTTTAAAAGCAGGTGCGCAAGTTCCATTATGGATTGCTATTATTATGGCGTATTTACCAGGCGCACGCCAGGAGCGGTTCACAGCCGAGGAGACTGATGTTCTTGTAAGAGCAGTGAAAGACAGAGAAGTTGTGTTGTATGGGGATGGGAGAATAATTAGCCTGAATAATTTGTGAGCTAGTTTTATGCCTATTTTTTTTTCACATCTTCGTGTCACACCACAATGATTTCCGTCATCTCATGTGTTAATATTTTTTTAGTGTAACAATTTATGATTTGCAAAAATAACTGTTGCATCTGTGTAGATTACATGAGCAAAGTGTATGCGCGTTGTGCACGCTATACATTATGGCCAAGCATGCGCCCTTAAAATAGCATAATGAACAACGCGCAACGCGCCACTGACTTTAGACTAGGTTTTTTCTGGTCAGTGGCGCAATTGTGTAATGGAACAGCAAAATAGCACCAGGGATCGTTTGCGCCGGAACACGCCTCCTTTTTTGCGCTGAACCGCCCAGGGCGCGCAAGTTCATTCACTAGTTTAGGGACGTGCCTCTGTGGAGGGAAAAGCGCGCTTTGCGCGGGTGCAAAATAGGAATGACACATGCGTCGGTGTACAAAGTCAATTGCGCTGGGTGCAAGATAGGGCCCTAAGTCCAATTCTTTCATGTAATATTTAGATTTTATTAATTTTACAGCTTAATTTAATTGACCAAAAATAAATAAAAATTAATAGCTTTAGTTAAAAATAATACAAACAGTTTTGATACTATTCAGATTTATTCTGTACATTTGGTTACATTTTCACTTGTTGCATGTTCATATTATTTTCCTAAATTAATTAAAAAAAAAAGTGCAGTTATCTCATCTCACAATATTCTGAAGCCTTATTCTATATTCTGCATCTCAAAATACAGTATGTCTAGTTTGGCATCAATGACGATAAGTCGAGAGAACGCTTGAGTGAGATCTGTGTGTGTGAGTGTTAATGAGCTCCTAGAGCATCTGAGCGGATGAGGGACATACGGGATGCTTTTTCAAGGGCACGTCATCGTGTGTCATTTACAGTCAGATGAACAGGACATTTACCTGGTTTGAAATGTGGAAGGGAGTGAACACCTGGCCAAGTTTCCTCCGATGGCGTCCCCAAAACCTGCACAACAACACAGAGAGAAAACATTTGAAGGGCAGTGCAAAGACAGTGTCTGATCGATCTCAGAGGAATACATCACTCCGCTGGACACCAGCAGACCATGACACTTCATTCAAGTGGGTTTATTATGCATAAGAGTGTGTGTGTGTGTGTTTAGAGCAGCAATCCTGGTTGAAAGCAGGAGCTTTTTGAAGTCTGTAGCTTGTAAATAGAAGGACTTGATTAAAAACACACTGTAATTACAGCCGTCAGATTCGATGAGTCGAAACACTGAGATGAGCCAGAACTTACTCAGAGAGCATATGTGCGTTTGAGAGAGAGAGTGTGAGTTTGTGTGTGTCCTGGTATTCCCTATGGAAAACAGCTTATAAACCATACATAATTATTTTTTTTATTTTAAAAATGCAAATTGGGGGATAGAAAGTTTGTGTAGTATAAAAAATGTTATGTTTATGTAATGTCCCCATAAAACATGAAAGCATAATGTGTGTGTTTGTGTGGAGTGAGAGAGTTTGTGTGAAGATTGTAAAGAGATCCATCAGTGTGAACTGTAAATCTGGACAGGTTTCAGTCCTGCAGTGCAAGTGTACAGGTTCATGTGGAGAAGTTGATTTATTTCAGTAATTCAACTCAAATTGTGAAGCTCGTGTATTAAATTAATTCAGTGCACACAGACTAAAGTAGTTTAAGTCTTTGGTTCTTTTCAATCTTTTCAATCTCAACAATTTAGAATATGGTGACATGCCATTCAGCTAATCGACTCAAAACACCTGCAAATGTTTCCTGAGTCTTCAAAACAGTCTCTCAGTTTGGTTCACTAGGTTACACAATCATGGGGAAGACTGCTGATCTGACAGTTGTCCGGAAGACAATCATTGACACCCTTCACAAGGAGGGTAAGCCAAAAACATTCATTGCCAAAGGAGCTGGCTGTTCACAGAGTGCTGTATCCAAGCATGTTAACAGAAAGTTGATTGGAAGGAAAAAGTGTGGAAGAAGATGCACAACCAACCTTGTGAGGATTGTCAAGCAAAATGGATTCAAGAATTTGAGTGAACTTCACAAGGAATGGACTGAGGATGGGGTCAAGGCATCAAGAGCCACCACACACAGACGTGTCAAGGAATTTGGCTATAGTTGTCGTATTCCTCTTGTTAAGCCACTCCTGAACCACAATGTCAAAGGCGTCTTAACTGGGCTAAGGAGAAGAAGAACTGGACTGTTGCCCAGTGGTCCAAAGTACTCTTTTCAGATGAGAGCAAGTATTGAATTTCATTTGGAAACCAAGGTCCTAGAGTCTGGAGGAAGGGTGGAGAAGCTCATAGCCCAAGCTGCTTGAAGTCCAGTGTTAAGTTTCCACAGTCTGTGATGATTTGGGGTGCAATTTCATCTGCTGGTGTTGGTCCATTGTGTTTATTGAAAACCAAAGTCACTGCACCTGTTTACCAAGAAATCTTGGAGCACTTCATGCTTCCTTCTGCTGACCAGCTTTTTGAAGACGCTGATTACATTTTCCGGCAGGATTTGCCACCTGCCCACACTGCCAAAAGCACCAAAAGTTGGTTAAATGACAACGGTGTTGGTGTGCTTGACTGTCCAGTAAACTCACCACACCTGAATCCCATAGAGAATCTATGGGCTATTGTCAAGAGATCAATTAGAAACAAGTGCCACAAACTGATCACCTCCATGCCACGCTGAATTGAGGCAGTACTTAAAACCTGTTAGCCAGCACCCCCCATTATGGGACTCGCAGCTGAACGTGCTCTACATATTTAAGATGTTTATGATTAAGAGTGTATGTAAAACTGCCAACTTAAAGATGTCTATCAGATGTTTGTACACTGCAGATGTGTACCTTTGCTATCTTGTTCGAAACTAAACTTAGCAGGAATGTTGCTCTTCAGGAACAGGAATGAGAAACCTGCTTTACAGATTCACAGACATACCTGTTTTACACGTGTCACTCAAACACAGAAACAGGAAATTATTTTATACATTCTTTCTCATATTTCATACTTTCTTTTCAACTCATCAGTTCAGGGAAAGGACACTGAAGTCTAGTTGAGCTGTTGTGTATTTGTGTCTCTGTATTTATGCAGTAACATGGCAGGAGCCAGAGTTTCTCAGGATGAGTTCACATGTTCAGTGTGTCTGGATCTCCTGAAGGATCCAGTGACCATCCAGTGTGGACACAGTTACTGTAAGATCTGTATTACAGACTGCTGGGATCAGGAGGATCAGATGAGAGTCTACAGCTGTCCTCAGTGCAGACAGACCTTCAGTCCGAGACCTGCTTTATCTAGAAACACCATGCTGGCTGAAGTGGTGGAGAAACTGAAGAAGACCAGACTCTCTGATGACTGTTACGCTGGAGCTGGAGATGTGCAGTGTGATGTCTGTACTGGAAGAAAATACAAAGCCGTCAAGTCCTGTCTGGTGTGTCTGAACTCTTACTGTCAGAATCACTTCGAAGAACATGAGAGTTTGTTTAGAGGAAAGAGACACAGTTTGACCGAAGCCACTGGACGACTGCAGGAGATGATCTGCCAGAAACATGAGAAGCTCCTTGATGTTTTCTGTTGTACTGATCAGAAATGTATATGTGTGCTGTGTACGATTATTGAACATAAACATCACGACACTGTATCAGCTGCAGCACAGATGACAGAGACACAGGTATTTAAAGCTAGACTGATGAAATATTGCTGACATTCCTTGCTCTTCACGGTTATTTTCATCATCACTTCTATAGTTTGAACATACAACCATTAGTTACATGTTGAATAACCTTTAAAAAATGTCTCATGCTATGTTTACTGGATTCATCTGTTCTCATAATGATTTAGTCGCAGTAGTTTTCTGTGAGATTGACTATCATCTGTTTGTCCTGCAGAAGCAGCTGAAGGAGATGCAGAAGACACTCCAGCAGAGAATCCAGCAAAAAGAGAAAGGTCTTCAGCAGCTGAGGGAGGATTTGGAGTCTCTTAAGGTAAGTCTGGTGAAGAGGAGAAGTTTGTCTCAGTTCAGACTCTCCTCTTTCAGTCCCACTGAAGCTGAATCACTGTGTGTCCTAACAGCGCTCTGCACAGACAGCAGTGGAGGACAGTGAGAGGATCTTTACTGAGCTCATCCGCTCCATTGAGAGAAGCCGCTCTGAGCTGATACGACTGATCAGAGATCAGGAAAAGACTGCAGTGAGTCGAGATGAAGAACGACTGGAGCGACTGGAGCAGGAGATCAATGATCTGAGGAGGAGAGACGCTGAGCTGGAGCAGCTTTCACACACACAGGATCACATCCAGTTCCTGCAGGTAACACACATCTAGAAGAACAGGATCATAGTGGACTTGAGCAGATCCTGCTGTGACAGGAGACTCACAGATAAACATTTCACATGTGTCTTACATAATCGTCAGTGAGACTACCATTTGTTTATGTTCATTTGAATGAGAGACAGGTTACAAATGGCATTCAGCTCTAGAAATCTCTTAGAAATCATTTCTCTGAGCTATTTCTTCTGGACGGTTTATTTAGCTGTAAAATCTGCTAGCACCACCAACAGTTCAACACTTCACTAACATTTCAGCTTTTTATCTTATTTTTCCTTCCGAGTTATTGCATCATGGTGAAATCAGTGAACTTGACAGCGAAGATTCTGAGTAACATTCATCTAAAATTAGATCAGGTGATCCTCAAAGTTGATGAAATACATTCTTTGAGTTTCCCTGATTTTTGCGGCCTAAAATAACTAAATTTGTGAGGGAAGGTGATATTTGCAGCATTTCAAATTGTGTTGGTGTTTTGCAGTGAAAACTCAGCAATAAACATGATAGAAATATTTAAAAAGTGCATTTTCAGTAGAATAACGTACATATTTTTCTAATCTTTAAAATCTAATCTAGGCTTCTTGTGAAATCTGGTTTTATAGGGACAAGCAAATATTCTATTACAAAACTGATGTTCCCCTTCAGGAACTCAAGCTGCGTCAAGAAACACTTTGGCAACAACCCTAATAGAGAAGCGACACATCATGAGCAGGGGTGACATGAGCAACCAGGAAGCATAAAAGTGCATCCAATTGTGTGCAGTTTAGCTTCTGCTCTTCAGTAGAGCTCTGTGTATGTGTCAGTCTTATTTACTATTGTCTGTCAGTCCATGAAGCATGTCAAAAGCTAAATCAATCAAAGTCTCCTTGAGCGACCAGCATTTCAGGTTTTTTGTTCCTCCCTGCCATGATATCTGGCAGCAAGACGGGATCCAAGACAGGCTCGTCCTTATCTCGGTCCTCACCCGCTAGATCCATTGCTCCCTCACAGGGATTGGAAAACCATGTTGCGGATTCTTCTCCCTAGAGAGAGCCAGGCACTTAATCTATCTTCCTCTGAGGAGGTGGATGTGAGACAGAGAAGACTTTGGACTCATCTACACAGTCTCTCGCAGATCATGTGAGAAACCTCATTCATCGCATATTTACAGCCTCAAATTTTTCTAACATCATGGGGCTGATTAAGAAGGGGTATGGGGCAATGCCAGTGGTGAAGCAGATGCTTGCTAGTTATCTCTACCCATCTTCAGCATTGTCCCTGAAGGCCCTGAAGCTTCTCACCAGGCCAGTGAGGCTGACATTGGGTCTGGCTGTGAAAGTTTATATGGTGGTAGTTTTTTGTATACCATGGTGGTGCTACAAGCACACCAGGCTGACCTGCTCAAGGACCTGGATGAGAAGGAGGAGGAGGAATCCAACATAGTAGCCAAACTGCATCAGGCCACAGATTTGTCCCCCTGGGCCACCAAAGAAACCGCCAAAGCCATCGGCCATCCATTGGCATTAATGGTGGCCACAGAGCGGCATCTGTGGATGAATCTGTCAGATTTGCAAGACAAGCACAAGATTTCAGGTGGCAGAAAGAACAGGGGTTGGGGCGACGCTCTCTCTGTCGGGGTCTTCGAGACAGAAAACGGATCTGCGGACCGTTATTTTATCAAAGAAAACCTTGACAAAGCGAAAGGATAACACCTCAATAAACAGTTCCCAATCATTCTCAGTGCCCTCACAGAGCTTCACTAATACCCCTGTTACCCTCGTTGCATCAGTGAGCCCCATTTCAGCAAGTTTCCCAGCTGTTGCCCGGCGACAGTATGGCCAGGAGAGCCTATCTCCTCAAGTGAGGACGCTAGAGCAGTCGAGTCAGTCGCTCCCTGCCAGTAATCTGCTTCAGTGCAGACTGTAGAAAGAGGCTACAGAATCTAGTTTGGTTCTCTTTCACCTTGGTTTAACAGGGTCATTCCCACACTAGTGGGCCCTGAGCAGGCATTGGTAATAGAACAAGAAGTAGATCTTGAGGAAAGGGGCCATAGAACGTGTTTCCTCTTCTATCAAAAACAGTCTGGGTTCTACAGCCGTTACTTCATCGTTCATCGTAATGGGGGGGGGGGGGGGGGGGGGGGGGGGGTTGGGGGTTGAGACTGATCTTAGACCTGTGTCTTTTAAACAATGCTATCAAATGCCTTCAGTTCAAGATGCTCACTATCAAGCAGTATCTCAAATTAGGTTAATGGACTGGCTTGTTATGATAGATCTCACTACGGGGAACCACTTCTCTGGGTGTGGTGTGGGATTCGATCACGATGCAGGCATGTCTGTCTTTTGCTCGTATTGAGTCAATGCTCACTGGGGCTGAAGGGGCGGTCATGAATGGCCACTCTGCCTAGGGTCTGGGAAGGACATCATCTCACGTGGCACAAACTGCCTGGAGAGGCTGGCTGTGTTTCAAGTTCTGAGACTCTTCCTAACAGACCTGTGGGGACATTATGTAACTGTCTTTACAGACAACACATCAATGGTCTACTAAATTAACTGGGGGGGGGGGGGGGGGTATGGTCATCCAGACAGTGTTCATGCCCCCCCTTTACAGGATGGCATGCCAGATCCTCCTGTGGGCTCAGGGAAAGTTCCTCTCACTCAGAGCAGTCTACATCACTGGGTATCTCAATCAGGAAGCAGACATCCGTGAGCTCTTCTGGAAGGAAGAGTTTGTCCAGGTGGAAGTAGATCTATTTGTGTTGCAGGGAATGACACACTGTCTGCTCTGGTTCACCCTCAAACATCCTTCTTTGCTTCGGCTGGATGCCATGGTGCAAACGTGGCCAAGGCTTTGTCTGTACACTTTCCCCTGATTGCTCTGCTCCCGGGAGTTCTGGAGAGAGTACTCCAGGACAGGGTCTGTTCTTTGCTAGTAGCCCAACACTGGCTGGCCCGAGTATGGTTTTCGGACCTGGTGTGCCTCCTCGAAGGCTTTCCGCTGAAGACTCCGATCAGGAGGGACCTCCTCTCTCAGGCAAGGGGCATCATCCTTCATCCCTGCCTTGGAAGTTGTGGAAGCTGTGGCCGTGGTCCCTGGTCTCTGAGACAACTGAAGTTGTTGAGACCATAAAACTCCTGTTCAGAGTACACACAACAAGGAACCAGTACTCCTTGAAGTGGAAACTTTTCACTTCCTGGTGCAGACAGCAATTGCAGGACCCAGTCAACTGCCCAGTTGGTACAGTTCTGGAGTTTGTGCAGGGTTATCTCCCTCCACTCTAAAGGTATACACGATGGCCTTAGCTTCTTACCACGGCCTTCTGGGTAGTCACTTGTTCCACTTGTCAGTGTTTCCTCCATGGCATCCTGAGGCTGAGACGAGTACAGTGCACAAAAGTGCCATCCTGGAGGGTTTGTGTAATATCTCCTTTGAACCCATAGAGGAAAGTTTCAGACAAATTCAGATTCTCTCTCCTCACGATTTCCTCATTGAAAAGGATCACGGATCTTCAGGCACTTTCAGTATCAGGCCTGGAGTTTGCTCCGGGCATGGTTAGGACATTCCTTTACCTGAGGGTCTGGTATGTCCCTAAGGTGCCTACTTCTAGGCCAGGGCCTTTTGTACTACAGGCATTTTGTCCTCCTCCGTTAAAGGCTTAATCTGCTCTGTCCAGTACGTGCACTGGATGCTTACACACACAGCCCCATAGCGTAAGGCAGATCAGCTGTTTGTTTACTTTATTTGTTCTGCCCAAGAAAGTTCTCTGGCATCCTGTCACCTATGTGGGTCAGAGCACACTCGACCAGGAGTATGACGGCCTTTAATTTTGGGCGTGGCACTGCAGGACATTTTGTGGTCCACTCTGCACACATTTGTCTGCTTTGATAAACTGGTCGTGGCCTCTACCCCAGGATCCCAAGTCCTCTTGTACTGATGTGCTCATGAATACACACACAGGAAGAATCTTGATAGTATGGTGCAGTGGCTATTCTCGCCCCCAAAGTATTTCTTGATGGAGTTTGAGTTCCTGAAGGGGAACATCCCTAGGTTACATATTTAACCATGGTAAATGAGGCATCTGCATCCCTGTGGGAGCTAATAAATTTAAGGTAGTTTGCGCTCTGCCGGATGCCCTTTTATGCTTCCTTGTGACAACTCGCTTCTATATTGAATCTTAGCTTAGCATCTTGTTCCCTCAGAGGACCATGGTAACATATGTAATCTAGGGATTTTCCTGCAGGTTACTGGGTGAAGTGTGGCACTAATGAGTTTTGATTTCTGTTTTCTGTAGGGTTTGCAGTTTCTCTCAGCATCTCCTGAATCTAAAGATGTTAATGACGATCCCTACATTTCTCTCTTTTCTGATGGTCTGAGAAAATTTGTCCATCAGCTAAGAGACAAACTGGATGATTTCAGTAAAGAGCAGCTCAAGAAGATCTCAGACAGAGGTAAAGTCCTGGAGATTCATTTGCTCACAGAAATACGTCCATCATTACTTGTATAATGGAAAACATCATATTACAAATGTCTTAGGAATAGATGCAAGATCATGAGAATCACATTGTTCATGTCTGTTGATTTCCACAGCCACATTCACCAACATTGTTCTCTGGATGAGGAACGACTTTCTAAAATGTAAGTCAGTAAGAAAACAATCATAAAAACTTGTAATCATTTTCTTCTTATAGAAGGTGAAAGAATAGTTTCATAATTGAGGATGTAAATCATGATTTGCACAGATATCTGGTCATCTGTTCTGAGACACTGATGTTCAGCTACATGAAAAGTTGAGTTCAGCTACATGAAAAGATCAAACAGATTCATAATTCCTGATTCTGATGTGTTTTATCCCAATCAGATTCCAAACAGCTCACTCTGGATCTGAACACAGTGAATAATCACCTCTATCTGTCTGAGAACAACAGAGTGATTACTAACATTACCACAGTACAGTCGTATCCCGATCATCCAGACAGATTTGATGGATTGAATCCTCAGGTTTTATATAGAGAGAGTGTTTGTGGACGCTGTTACTGGGAGCTGCAGTGGAGTGGAGAAATTGGTGTGTCTATATCAGTGTCATACAAGAGCATCAGCAGGAAGGGATCTACTAATGAGTGTTGGTTTGGATTTAATGATCGGTCCTGGAGTTTTATCTGTCGTCCCTCCAGTTACTCATTCAGACATAATTACATAAAGACTGTTCTTCCTGTGAAATCCATCAGTAGGAAAATAGGAGTGTTTGTGGATCACAGTGCAGGAACTCTTTCCTTCTATAGCATCTCTGACATAATGAGCCTCATCTACACAGTCCAGACCACATTCACTCAGCCACTCTACCCTGGGTTTTTGGTTTCTAGGGGATCATCAGTGAAACTATGTTGACGAATCAGAATAGACCGATGAGAGGTTCTACCCATTATGCTTTGAGTAGTATGATAAATCATTAACAGTGAGATGTCACAGAGTCTCTTCGCTTCATAACATTAACAATGCAGCTGAACCTCTGTCCCTGAAATAACATGTCAGAATAAATGTGTAATAAATCCTCATATAGACAGTAAGATCAGTGTGTGTGAGACAATGAGTGACCATGTGTTTCTGTGCTTTTCTCAACCTCTTTTTCTGTTTATTTAATTTTAATGTAGTGTCACATCAATCATTTATATTATTACTATCATACTTACCTTTCAATTAAAATGAACAGTCAATAAATCATTTTCATTATTCACCTTATGGAGCTCCGGCCCTTTCCGGTGTTTTGTGTTCTTGTCTCATGAGTCGCTGTATTTATTATCTATTGTCAATTATTAACTGTGGAATTTGTATACATTTTTAAGTTACAGCTTGTTAATAATTGATTATATTATATATCAGTGGTTAAAATGTGTAGATGATATGAAATGTAATCGTGTGTATGCATGTGTTGTGGTCATGACATAACAGGCAGTGAGTTCAGAGATGACTTCCTTGGCCACAACAAGGCAGACTGAGAGTTAAGAGAAAGGTTTCTAAATTGGCTTCCTCCTTTCGCCTTTGCTATTGTTCGGACGCTCTTGATTACTGCTTTGTGCTTTGCTCTCTGTTTATGTACTTTTCTCAACAACTCTCCAACAAATCAGCAAAGTGCTCAAACAACACATTTTTGTCAGAAACAGTAAAACTAAAAACTTTTCAGGAATAATACCACGAAAAGACAGCTCCTTGCTTCCCACTGCCAGTAGCTTGCATTCCAGAGATGGGAAAACAGCTACCTACATTAAAACAGACAAGAAATAAAATGTCTCTTGTGGAATCTACTTGCTGCATGAACTGCCATAAACATCTACAAAGAATGTTGGTTCTTGAAACAGTTTCTTGCTGGACTTTCAAAACAGGTGGAACACACAGCAAATTGACCCCCCCCCCCCCCCAGCATACAGGTGGTGATTCCCATAAATCTAGTAAATCTAGATTTATGGCAAAAACAGGGAGCGAGACACAAATGCACTCGAGACATCAGATTGTCACGAGTATCTTATATTGCTGTAGTAGCATCCTCTACACTAGATAACGCTATGACAAGGCTTGCAAACACTGGTATTATACCACCTATTATACATTCTGAAAACAGATTTGGAAGTTTTAATGAATGTGGGTGGGGAATCCCCAAATGCAATGAAACATGGATCAAATCAGCCAGCAGCTATTATCACTACTAACAGGCGCTCAAGGTCAAACAGACAGCAGCATTCAGCAAAGAACTTGCAGTATAAAAGAATTTAACTTCATTGACAACTTCAATCTTTTCTGGGGCCATAGACAACTGTTTAAACCGGATGGCCTCCACCCAAACAAACTTGGTGCAAGAGTGCTAACGTACAAAATCTACTTCTCTCTCCATCATTCTTCAGTGGTGTGTGCCAAATCACTCAACCTGAATATCACACACACACACCTGGACAGAGTATGAGTGACCACAGGACTGCATATCAGTTTCCGAGTATTCATGTGGTTGCCACATCCCACAAAGACACTGAATACACCACGCAGGCACAACAAGGACTGTTCATAGAAACTATTCCAGCTGGGCCCTCCCCACAGAGCTCATCAAAGACAGATTGTGACGCATTAGAAAAGCTCCAAGACTCAGCACCCAAGGATGACTTTCTTGAAAACAGCCAGGGAAGCCAGGACAACATATTTCAGCCACTGGAAACACCAGAGCCAGAGCCCCACTCACCAGAAATACTATCCCTCTCTCCAGCATCTCCACTACCAAGATGCTAACAAAAAAATGGAGGAACTGGTGTATGCTGGGACCAAACTCTCCCACTCTTTTGCTACAAGTCCCCAGATATCAACTAAAAAACGCCAGGCCCATAACCTCCAAAGTCCGTAGGACCAGCCCCTGTGAGAGCTCTTCGGCAGCTGCCACAACGCCAGGGCCCAAACCCTCCTCCACCTGCTATAGGTGAACCAAAACCAACTACAGTGATTTGTGTTAGGCCCCGCTATGATAGCAGCAACATTCACAAATGTTTACAGAACAAGCGGGAACCCAGTGTGCCTGTAGCTTTCTCTATTTCTGTTTTATCATGTGATAGAAAGTCTAAGCCCTTCTAATGCTGTACGGCTGACCCATCTACCCATCAAACTAAGATTGCTGCTGAGACAAAAAACAATGCCATAAAGTCAGAATTTTGAATAATTTCTGATCAATTACTTATTAATCACAAACAATCTGGATTTTATGTTTCTAAATGAAGCATCTCAAGAAGACAGCCTGACAGAGGACAGTCCTTAGTGAAGCAACCTCTACTATCTTTACTATCCCGCAGATATCAACAAAAAAACAGTGGGCCCTTGAACCACCAAATCATGTGGCCTCTGCTCCTGTGAGAGCTCTCCGACCGCTGCCACAACGCCAGGGCAAAACCCTCTATCTGCTGAAGGTGAACAAAAAACAACTGATAGCAGCACTGCAGTGCAACAGTCCTTAATGAAGCAGCCCCTCCTAACTTCACTTACATGAGTGTCTGCAGGGCTGTAAGGAGAGGTGGAGGTGTAGCTGCTCTATTTAAAGATGTATATCAATGCAACTAAGTGTCATTTGGTCATTACTTGTCTTTTGAATATCTAGGGATTGTGCGGAAAGGTGCTCCACACATTCTGTTTATTATTATTTACAGGCCTCCAAAATTCTATCAAAATGTTATCAATGATTTCCTCAGAGTTTCATTCTTTTGCTATTGCAAGGGATTTTAATATTCACATAGACAATGCAGATAACAAAACTACAAAATAAATGATAATGGTTCTAAACACTTTTGACTTGACTCAGCATGTGCATGGACACACAAAGGTGGACACACTCTAGACAAAGGCCCAATCCCAATTCTATTTTATACCCCTTCCCCTACCCCTCCGCCTACCCCTTCTCCTTGCCCCTTGAAACAGAGTGGAATAAGCTTATATTATTAAATAGATCTCCTTCTGGGAGTCCAACAAGGCTAAATTATTGTACCATTTTATTGTCGCCAAATGACTACAGCCCTCTGCCAAAGCACTGAGGAATAAACAGTTGGATGTGCCAAAACTTTTTTCAGTTAAACTAGGAGAAAACTGAAGTCACTGCATTGGAGAAAGATTATTTTCTCAATGTGAATGGATACTACAAATCAAGTACATTTGCTGGTTAATCAGTTTATTTGATTGGTCTATGATGGTCAAAGTAAGTAAGGGGTGAAGTATTGAAATAGTTAGGTATTTTGGAAGGATTTTTCACTTGAGGTTGAAAAAAGCTTGAGAATGTTTGTTTGTGTAAAGAGCACGTCACTAACAGTAGGTTTTAAAATGTCTTGTTTTTATTATTTAAATTATTTTATAGATTACCAAAATTTCATGTAGAGCACTTTGAATTGAGTATGAAACATGCTATATAAATAAATGTGCCTTGCCTTGGCCTCTGTGGCCATGATAGGACAGGCAAAGTTGATTTGGCAAGGATGAGGTGAGGCAAGGATCTAAATGCATCATTTATTTATAATATACTATTTAATAAACCCTCAACAGAAAAATCTAAAAAGACAGAAATACATAACACAGAACAAATACCATAACCACACAACAGTTATACAAAGAATGTTTAGATAACAAACGACAAAGATTGAAACATGGGAAAAAATGCACAGGGTAACAAGAGGCTAATGAGGAATAGGTGAGGCTAATTAATTACCATTGGGACAAACAAGGCAAGAGTGGAAAAAAGAATCAAACACAAGAATGGGGAAGCCTGATAATGGAACTGCTACATATTCTTGTCTTGTGTTTTTTTTAACTCTTATTTTGAAGTATGGTTCCTGTGTATTCCTTATCCAGGAGAGGCACTTTCCTACACAGTTTAGTTTGATCTCTAACTAAATGCTCCTGAATCAACTATTTAAGGTCTTTGCATTTACTTTAAAAATACCCAGGTGTCACATACATTACGGAGACATCTATTTGATGTCGCCATTTACATCTGCTTGAGTGTTTGCTTATCTGCAACAGATATACAAGACGTTTCCTTTCAGATGTCAAATAAATATTTAGAAAATGTCTTTAAGATCTTTATGATTTAGAGTGTATGTAAAACTGCCATCTTAAAGACGTCAATTAGATGTTTGTACACAGCATTTGCTTTCCAGATGAAGTGATCTGTAACAGAAATCTTGCAGACATATCTGTGCTATATAGTTTGAAACTAATCTCAGCAGGAATCTGGCTGTACAGGGAGAGGAATGAAGAACCTGCTTTACAGATTCACAGACACAACTGTTTTACTTGCGTCACTCAAACACAGATCTAGGAAACTATTTAAACTGAAGAGAAACCTAAGTGCAGTTGAGCTGCTGTGTGTTTGTGTCTCTGTAATGAAGTAGTAAAATGGCAAAAGCCAGAATTTCGGTGTATCAGAATGAGTTCATGTGTCCAGTGTGTCTGGATCTCCTGAAGGATCCAGTGACCATCCAGTGTGGACACAGTTACTGTAAGATCTGTATTACAGACTGCTGGGATCAGGAGGATCAGATGGGAGTCTACAGCTGTCCTCAGTGCAGACAGACCTTCAGTCCAAGACCTGATTTATCTAGAAACACCATGCTGGCTGAAGTGGTGGAGAAACTGAAGAAGACCAAACCTCCTGCTGACTGTGATGCTGGAGCTGGAGATGTGCAGTGTGACGTCTGTACTGGAAGAAAATACAAAGCCGTAAAGTCCTGTCTGATGTGTCTGGAGTCTTACTGTCAAACTCATTTTGACCGTCATGAAGAATTTCATTCACGTAAACCACACAGAGTGATTGAAGCAACTGGACGACTGCAGGAGATGATCTGCCAGAATCATGAGAAGCTCCTTGAGGTTTTCTGTCACACTGACCAGAAATATATATGTATGCTGTGTACGATGGATGAACATAAAAACCATGACACTGTAACAGCAGCAGCACAGAGGACAAAGAAACAGGTATTTATATACTAGCGATTAAATTAATACTGTGCAATGATCCAATAGTCAGATTTTCCATCTAGAGTCACAGCTGATTTACACAGAATACAGAAACACTGTCAGTGTGAAACTCTATTTATATTATACTCTTATTTATTTACAATAATTAATGTATGTTAATTACCTAAATTTACTGGATTCATCTCTTCAAATGATGATTTAGTAGCAGTAGTTTTCTGTGAGATTGACTATCATCTGTTTGCAGAGATGTATAGTTACGAAGTAGAACTACGAGCCAGATAATGACTCATTCACGAGTCAAGAACCGGTTGCATCGGTTCTCGGATGACCAGTAACGTTAGTTCTTTCAGACAGTTCGATTCAATAAACCAGTTGAAGAAAAAAGTTCACAGATTCTTTTGCGCTTGACGCAATGGCGTCATTGGCGTTGACTGCACCTGGGCTCATAACATTAACACAGAATTAGTTCAGAATCAATCACCAAAAGAATCAGTTCGTTTCAGACGCTCTGTGTGTCGGTTTGCTTCATGCTAAATCACACATGCGCAGTATCATCAGCTCCTCGGTTCACGAATCGGACGCGTCTGACAGAAACGGTTCTTGACTTGTGAACGAGTCATTATCTGGCTCGGCGTTCATCTTCAGTTCTCTCTTCACAGCAGTTCAGTCAGTGTACTGTTTGAGTCAATTAATTACTCCGGGATATTGGTTTGTTTTAACTCAGAGGGAGTGTCAGACACATTAAACAAGTTAACAGCTTAATTCATCTGTGGATTAATGCGTATTGGAGACGCGAACCGTTTAAAATGATTCAGTTCGATTTGGTGAACTGTTTCAAAACGATCCGGTTACATCGAATGATTCGTTCGCGAACCGGATATCACAAACTGCTTTGTTTTTAACTGTCTTATAACAGACACGGAAGAGAAGACAATGCTGAATAAAGTCATAGTTTTTGCTATTTTTGGACCAAAATGTCTTTTCGATGCTTCAAAAAATTCTAAATGACCCTCTGATGTCTTACGGGTTTGAAACAACATGAGGGTAAGTTATTAATGACATAATTTTGCAAATTGGGCTAACTAACCCTAGTAACCGTTTTTTGTTTACAAGAAGTTACAGTCAAAGGAATTGTGATTGTCCTTTAGGTTAATCATTTGAAATAGTAAAAACAATATGTTCAAACTTTTGACTACTTCTTTAATAGCTACATAACACAATACTTCTACTTTTACTTTCAGTACTTGAGTAGTAAATTTTAAAATAGACTACTTGCAATACTTAAGTACAAAAAATGTTGAATACTTTAGTACTTCTACTTAAGTGTGGTGCTTAAAGAGCACTTCAACTTCTACTCAAGTCACTTTTTTGATAGAGCACTTGTACTTTTACTCAAGTATGAGTCTCTAGTTCTTTATACATCTCTGTCTGTTTGTCCTGCAGAAGCAGCTGGAGGAGACACAGAAGACGCTCCAGCAGAGAATCCAGCAGAGAGAGAAAGATCTCCAGCAGCTGAGAGAGACTGTGGAGTCTCATAAGGTGAGTCTGGAGAAGAAGAGAAGTTTGTCTCCGTCTCAGTCCAGACTCACTGAAGCTGAATGACTGTGTGTCCTAACAGCGCTCTGCACAGACAGCAGTGGAGGACAGTGAGAGGATCTTTACTGAGCTCATCCACTCCATTGAGAGAAGCCGCTCTGAGCTGATACGACTGATCAGAGATCAGGAAAAGACTGCAGTGAGTCGAGATGAAGAACAACTGGAGCGACTGGAGCAGGAGATCAATGATCTGAGGAGGAGAGACGCTGAGCTGGAGCAGCTTTCACACACACAGGATCACATCCAGTTCCTGCAGGTAACACACATCTAGAAGAACAGATTCAGAGTGGACTTGAGCAGATGCTGCTGCTGTGACTGACAGAGAAACATTTCATGAGTGTGTTATTATATAATCATCAATCAGACTCTCATCTGATCATCTTTTGAAAGAGACGCCACTTACAATTGGCTTTCTGCTGTAGAAATCTCTTAGGAAGCATTTCTCTGAGTTCTTTTTTTGTTTTTGGAAGATATATTTAGCCTTCAAAAACCTTTACTAACATTTCTGCTTTTTACCTTATTTCTTCTTATAAGGCAGCCAATTCTCTATGGCTCGTTTCAGAAATCAACAGGCTGAAAGGACATTAGACATTAGAAACAACTGTCTCCTGCCTGAACGACTACTGCCTTGTAGCACTGACATCAGTCATCATGAAGTGCTTTGAACGGCTAGTCAAATCCCACATCTGCTCCTCTCTGCCTGACACCTTGGACCATTACAATTTGCTTACCGTTCTAACAGATCCACTGATGACGCCATTGCGATGGCCATACACTCTGCACTAGAACACTTGGAGGGAAGAGACACCTATGTGCGGATGCTGTTTGTTGATTACAGATCTGCATTTAACACCATCATCCCTACCAAACTCATAGCCAAACTGAAAAATCTGGGTCTTAACAGTCACTTATGTAACTGGGTCCTGGACTTCCTGACCGGCAGACCCCAGGTGGTCAGAATTGGCAATCACACATCCTCCTCACTTATACTCAGCACTGGTGCCCCCCAGGGATGTGTACTCAGTCCTCTCTTGTACTCCCTGTTCACTTATGACTGCTCTGCTAAGCATAGCTCCAACACCATCATCAAATTTGCTGACGATACTACTATCCTAGGACTCATCACTAATGGCGATGAGACATCCTACAGAGATGAGGTTAATGCACTCACAGCATGGTGTGCTGATAACAATCTCTCTCTAAACGTCAGCAAGATCAAGGAGATGATTGTGGACTACAGGAAGTCACAGAGAGAGAGTCACGTTCCCATTCACATCAACGGAGAGATAGTAGAGACAGTTAAGAGCTACAAGTTCCTTGGCATTAACATCTCTGAGGATCTTTCCTGGAGCCTACACTCAGAGACCATAGTGAGAACAGCCCTTCAGCATCTCTACTTCCTGCGGAGACTGAAGAGGTTTGGCATCTCCTCTAACATCATGTCAAACTTCTACCACTGCACTATAGAGAGCATTCTGACTAGCTGCATCACTGTATGGTACGGCAACTGCTCTTCCTTGGACCGCAAAGCTCTTCAGCGAGTGGTGAGAACAGCAGAGTTCATAATTGGACATAAACTCCCAGCCTTACAGGACATCTATCAAACTCGCAGCATCATCAAGGACCGCACTCACCCTGCTCATCACCTGTTTGCCACACTGCCATCTGGCAGACATTTCCGATCCATCCATTCACGGACAACCAGACTTAAGAACAGCTTCTATCTTCAAACCATAAGACTACTTAACAATCAGCTGTCCTCCATCTAAAAACAAAACAAAACAAAACAAAAAAACAAACACTGGAATACATGCTGCTCTTATGTTTACTTTCATTGTACTTGCACTGCCACTTTTTTTTAAATATTCCTTCATGTTACTCTGTGACACTCTACAATGACTTTGGACATTGCTTTACTCAGGAATACATCTGAATGTGTTCTGC
This sequence comes from Carassius auratus, assembly GCF_003368295.1. Taxonomy (NCBI): domain Eukaryota; kingdom Metazoa; phylum Chordata; class Actinopteri; order Cypriniformes; family Cyprinidae; genus Carassius; species Carassius auratus. Next base: position 25,586,959 of record NC_039283.1, read on the forward strand.
TCTTAAGTTTATTTATTGCATCTGCACTGCCACTTTAATTTTCCTCCATGTGTCACGGTTCATAGATATATGGTGTCATCTTGTTCTCTGTGTGTAGGTTGCAGGGGGGAATCACCTGATTGTTCTGTGTGGGTGTCACCGCTTATTACTGATCAGCAGCAGCTGCGGCTTATTACATCTTGCCTATATTTACGCCTTGTCTTTCGTCTCATGTTTGTCAGATCATTGGTTGGAGTCCTGGTGTTTGTTCGTGTCTCTCGTAGTGTTGTACCTGCTCTGGATTTCTTGTCGCTGTTTCCTGTTGCCTGTCTGTTCCTGTGGATATTCGTTCTGGAATTCCTCGTTCATCATTTCAGCCACGGTTACTTCACGGACTCCACTCACCACGGACACCATTGCCCATCAAGGTCCCTGTGTTGCCATCTCTCCTGCTGCTTGTTTGTCTTGTCATTACTTGAACATCTGACTTTATCAGCATAAAGCTCTATTAAAGAGATATTAACTTGCATTTGCATCCAGTCTTCTTTTCCGTGACAGAACGATCTGACCACCATCATGGATGCAGCGAGTTCAGCGGCTTTCACCGAGTTCATCAGCCACAGCATAACTCGAATGGATCAGCAGCAGGAGAGCATCTCTGCCATCGGATGCGCCGTCCAGGGGCTGGTAACACAGGTGTCCGAGCTCTCCCAACAGATGCAACAACTTCGCGCTCCCACTGCGCCAGCCCCGCCGACCGTTTCCCCACCGCCTTCAGAACAACGGGACATCTCGGAGCCCCGCCTCCCCGTGCTACAGACGTATTCCGGTGAGCCTGACTTTTGTAGAGCATTCCTCAACAAATGTTCTCTGCACTTCACTTTACAGCCCCGTACGTTCGAGAGGGAGGAGTCCAAAGTGGCATTCGAGCTCACGCTTCTCATGGGGAAGGCGGCACTGTGGGGAACGGCAGTTTGGGAGAACCGTGATCCTTGCTGCTCTTCGTTCACTGCACTCGCCGCCTAGATGAGGAGGGTGTTCGACCGTGCGGTGGTGGGCAAGGGGGACCGCACGGTCGCTGATTATGTCATCGAGTTCCGCACCCTCGCGGCGGAGTGCCGGTGGAATGAGGAGGCGCAGTGGGACGTTTTCCTGCATGGGCTGGCTGATCGCGTCCACCGTGAAATCTACACCCTGGACTTACCTGAGACTTTTAATGGCCTGGTAGAGCTGGCATTACGTGTTGATTCACGCCTTCGACGAGTGGAGGCTATGGAGGAGTCTGGAGAACGATGCAGCAGTCTTCGAGCCAGTCCGGTGGATGCGGTCAGCCCAGCATCCGACTCTGACTGCCTTGACCTCCCCCAGAACGGCCTTCAGGTGGTCAGATGCAGCCGAGGCTGCATTTGCTAAACTGAAGAGTCACTTCGTTTCGGCTCCCATTCTGATTGCCCCTGATCCATCACGTCAGTTTGTGGTGGAGGTCGATGCGTCAGAGGTGGGGGTAGGAGCAGTTCTTTCCCAGCGGTCTCCCTCAGATAACAAGATACACCCTTGCGCGTTTTACTCTCACCGTTTATCTCCCGCGGAACATAATTATGATATTGGTAACAGAGAGTTGTTGGCGGTCAAAGTGGCATTAGAGGAGTGGCGTCACTGGTTAGAGGGTTCGGGGGTGCCCTTTATCGTTTGGACTGATCACAAGAACTTAGAGTATATACGATCAGCTAAAAGGCTCAATTCCAGGCAGGTTCGGTGGGCACTTTTTTTTGGTCTTTTTGATTTTACTCTATCATACCGCCCAGGCTCAAAAAACATCAAGCCCGATGCTCTTTCTCGTATTTTTGGTCCATCCGAACGCCTGTCCACTCCCGAGTGTATTCTTCCTGAGACATTAGTGGTCTCCACTCTGACATGGGAGGTCGAATCGAAGGTCCTGGTGGCCTTAAAAGGGGTAACGCCTCCGCCCGCATGCCCACCGAACCGTTTATTTGTGCCGGATGAGTTAAGGTCCTGTGTCATTAAGTGGGGTCATTGCTCTAACATAGCTTGCCATCCAGGGGTTAATTGAACCAGATATTTGGTCAAGCAACGATTCTAGTGGCCAGGTATGGCTCGCGACATCCACGATTTTGTTTTGGCTTGCTCGGTTTGCACCACTGGTAAGACTTCCAACCGTCCTCCAGATGGGTTACTCCAACCGCTGTCTGTCCCTTCGAGGCTCTGGTCCCACATTGCGCTAGATTTTGTCACCGCCCTCCCACCCTCCCAAGGGTATACGGTTGTTTTGACCGTTGTGGACCGGTTCTCGAAGGCGACCCATTTCATACCCTTGGCCAAATTACCTTCTGCCAAGGAGACAGCAGTCGCTGTCATTGACCACATCTTCCGGATACATGGCCTCTCGGTGGATTTGGTTTCTGACAGGGGGCCCCAGTTTGTGTCCAAATTCTGGCAGGAGTATTGTAAGTTGCTGGGGGCAACGGTTAGTCTTTCCTCTGGGTTCCATCCCCAGACCAATGGTCAGACCGAGAGAGCCAACCAGGATTTAGAGCGTATGATGCGATGTTTGGCGTCCAAGAATCCTTCCTCCTGGAGTCAACAACTCTCTATGATTGAGTACACACATAACTCGTTACCAGTGTCTTCTACGGGCCTCTCCCTGTTTGAATCTAGCTTAGGTTACCAGCCACCTGTTTTTCCCAGTCTGGAATCCGAAGTTGCGGTCCCCTCTGCCCACGCCTTTGTCCAGAGGTGCTGTCGCACCTGGAACAGAGCCCGTGAGACTCTGTTGCAGGTGAGGGTGCGCACCAAGGCTAAGACCGATCGCCACCGGTCAAAGCCACCCGTATATGTCGTTGGTCAAAAAGTGTGGCTTTCTACTAAGAATAATACACTCCGCTCCATTGCTAATAAACTTGCTCCCAAATTCATTGGCCCGTTTACTGTCACCAAAATCATTAGTCCGGTGGCAGTCCGCCTCAAATTGCCTCCAGCGTACAGGAGAATTCATCCCGCCTTTCATGTTTCCAAAATTAAACCAGTTTTTTATTCACCGCTTAATCCGCCTGCCCCGGTTCCTCTACCGCTGCGACTTGTAGACGGGGAACCAACCTATTTTGGTTAACCGGATTCTGGACTTGAGGCGGAGGGGATGTGGATTCCAGTACTTGGTGGACTGGGAAGGTTACGGTCCGGAGGAGAGAAGTTTGGTTCCTGCCCGGGACATTCTGGATCACTCCCTTATCGATGATTACAATCGACAGGTAAAGGGTGGTGGGAACGCCGAGAGGCACCATGTAGATCTACGTCACTCTACAAAGACATTTTAGACACCGTTCTACCCCAGTAATCACAATATTACCTCAAGACTTCTTATGTACACTATATCTCTAAACACTGATTACCTTTCTTGTACCTGTTACTTCCACTTATTTGTATATACTGATCCGTCTGTGTCTTTCTGTCTAAGGGCACTGTAGTCACTTAAAAATCTCAGTGCTCTCCATGTACGTCTATGTCTTATGTCTTGTTATTGTCACTGTATGTCTTAGCCTCGTCATAAGCATTTCAATGCCCAGTTTTCCCCTATGCAAATGACAAATAAATGCCTCTTGACTCTTGAGGTTGTGAATGAATGATTGGGATCACTTGGAAATCACGTATAGTTTTAATTTAAGTGTGTCAACTTCTAGTATCTGTAGCTCTAATGTGATATAATGAATATGAGATTGAAACTGAATCTGTGAAAGTACTGGATTGAGAAGCGTTACCAAAGATCAAATCTGATATTCCTGAAGGTTATTGAGTGAAGTGTGGAGCTGATGAATTTTGATTTCTGTTTTCTGTAGAGTTTCCAGTCTCTCTCAGCACCTCCTGAATCTACAGATGAAAATAATTATCCCTACATTTCTCTCTACACTTTTGATACTCTGAGAGAATCTGTCCATCAGCTGAGAGACAAACTGGAGGATTTCTGCAAAGAGGAGCTCAAGAAGATCTCAGACAGAGGTAAAGTCCTGGAGATTCATCTGCTCTAAGAAACCAGTCCATCATCATCTCATATCATGCAGAACATCATATTAGAAATGTCTTAGGAATGGATGCAGGATCATTAGAATCACGCTGTTCATGTCTGTTGATTTCCACAGTCACATTCACCAACATTGATCAATGGACCAGGAACGACTTCCAACAATGTAAGTCAGTAAGAAAACAAGCAGAATAACTGAGTGTGTTCATGGTCTTCCTGTAGAAGAGTTTTATAATTGATGATGTAAATGATGATTTGCACAGATATCTGTTCATCTGTACTGAGACCCTGATGAGTTCAGCTTCATGAAAAGATCAAACAGATTCATAATTCCTGTTTCTGATGTGTTTTATCTCCATCAGATTCTCATCAGCTCACTCTGGATCTGAACACAGTGAATAAACACCTGTCTGAGAGCAACAGAGTGATTACTAACACTGGAACAGTCCAGCTCTATCCTGATCATCCAGACAGATTTAATGTGTATCGTCAGGTGTTGTGTAGCGAGAGTGTGTGTGGACGCTGTTACTGGGAGCTGGAGTGGAGTGGAGAAGAAGTGTTTATATCAGTGTCATATAAGAGCATCAGCAGGAAGGGACGGAGTTATTTGTGTTTGTTTGGATCTAATGATCAGTCCTGGAGTTTGGACTGCACTCCCTCCAGTTACTCATTCATACACAATAACATACACACTGTTATCCCTGTAGAGTCCATCAGCAGGAGAATAGGAGTGTTTGTGGATCACAGTGCAGGAACTCTGTCCTTCTACAGCGTCTCTGACACAATGAGCCTCATCCACACAGTCCAGACCACATTCACTCAGCCGCTCTACCCTGGGTTTAATGTTTGGTCCGGATCATCAGTGAAACTGTGTTAACTTTTCTGCAGCTGAACTTATGTCACTGAAATAACATGTCAGAATAAATGTGTAATAGATACTTAGACTGTAAGATCAGTGTGTGTGAGTCCTGCTGGGTCCTACATTTGTGAAGACTGAAATCAGTCATCGTGGCCTTTTTCTGGCCACAATGAAGATTGGGAGTTCATTTTTGCAGCTTATATCAGAAACTTAACTGAATGTTTTGGGCTTGAACTGACCCATTTTTCTTGGCTGGATTACGATGTTTATATTGTGGAAAATGTCTTTCTTGAACTGCTTGCTCTCATTTTCTGTCTTTATTATGCTGACTTGATGAACTGAGAATATACAGATTTAAAACTGGTATGGTGACTTGGTAAGGTGAATTACTGTGTTGGATGTTTTTTTATGTTGGATGGTTTCTTTTTGTAAGGCTTGCTGAACAAATTTAAGGGTAGGTGGCTTATCGTTTAGATATACAGGGCTTTGTATGTTTCCTTGACTTAGACTGGATATGATCTATTTTGATTAAACAACAGTAACTCTGTTTGGCACCCCAACGTTAAAAAAATAAAAATAAATAAAAATCATGTGTGTAAGTGTGAGTAATTGAGTTTGTGTGTGCCTGGTACTGCCTATAATATGAGGACCAAATGTCCCTACAAGGAGAATAACACCTGATCTACTCTTCTACATTCACCCAGACATCATCCACAGAGTCAACACTCATCCACAGAGACTCATCCACCCCGTCCTGGGTGAACGCTGTGAAGATCACTGAGGATCTTGAAGATAACTATGAAGATCACTGAACTACTGGTGTGGTTTAACTACATCTGGGTCGTCCTTTCTGCAGTATACCACTCGGTAGCATGGACGATGCTCAAGTATTCGGCGGCGGAACTTACTCAGCTCCGTTTGCGTAATTTTTATCTTTTGTCATACATCTTCCCTTGGATATTGTGTACATACCACGTCGGAAATATATACATCGCGGGTCTCAGCGGAGTTATAACATCGATGGCTCATGTGCAATATGGTCCTTTGGTCATCTAAATCACGCCCGCCTAGGAGGCTTACACGGACTGTCAATCGCAGTGTTTTAATCAACCCGGGCAGATCAGTTGGCAACGATTCTGGTTAATACAAATTTTCCTTTGGATTACTTAATATACGATTGCTTTCCACCAAAGGACCCCTGGTGTACGATCTACTGTCTGACCGTGAGTTTGACTTTTTCTGTCTAACTGAGACATGGCAGAAACCAGATGGCTTTTTCCATCTAAACCAGTCTGTTCCCACAGGATATAGTTATGTTTGTAAATCTTGTGATACGGGAAGGGCAGGGGGGCTAGCAATCCTTTATAAAAGGAAATTGAAAGTATCCCAGTTAACTTTGTCTACATATTCATCTTTTGAGTCAACTGCCATAAAAATCAATGGTGTGATTCCTACTATCCTCATAACTATCTACCGTCCTCCCAAGAGCAATAATGCCTTTTTAACTGAACTATCTGAACTCTTGACTTACACTATCTATGTTCCATATCTTCAAATGTTATCCTTCTGAGTGATTTTAACATTCATACAGATAATGTCAGTAATGTATTTACGAGCAAATGTTTATCATGTTGGTATTGCTTTGGTATACAACAATTTAACACACTGCCTACTCGTACTAAGGGGCATACTCTTGATCTTGTTTGCTGCTATGGTATAACACCTTTTAATGGTACTGTTTCTGATCTATCCATATCAGATCACTTTCTGGTGTCATTTTGTACCAAACTGGCTATTTTTAAGGTAAACCTGTGTCGCCCGAATACATTTCGGAATATTAAGAACATTGATTTGCCTACTTTTGCTGATGAACTTGCCATCTTCTACAGTGAATCAGATTTCTCTACTGTTGATGAACTAGTAAAATATTACGATGATTGACTGAACATGATTCTAGGTGAATTTGCAGCTTTGAAAACTCGAACGGTTTCATTTGTACATTTAGCTCCTTTGTTAACACCTGAACTGCGTGAACTTAAAACTATAGGCCGTAGGTTAGAGCGGCTGTACATCAGGTCTGGTCTTACTGTTCATAAAGAAATGTATGCTGAACATATTCAAAATTATAAAAATGCACTGACTACAGCTAAATCTGATTACTACTCCAACGTAATTGGAGTTGGCAATGGTAACTCTAGGTCTCTTTTCTTGGTAGTAACCAATATATTGTTCCTGTAGCTCAACTGGTAGAGCATTGCGTTAGCAAGCGTAAGGTTGGGGGTTTCGAATCCCAGGGAACACATGATAGTAGAAAATTGTTAGCCTGAATGCAATGTAAGTCGCTTTGGATAAAACCGTCTGCTAAATGCATACATTTTATTAATTTAATATTCTGAAACCACCTGATTCTTTGCCATCTTATATATGTATTCCAATGAACTATGTGCTCGCTTTTTGACTTTTTTTGCATCTAAGGTTGAAAATGTACATCAGTAATTACTGTCAAATTTCAAATTTACCATTTATCTCCAAGGTAGTTGAGAAGAGTATTGCAATTCAAATTCATGAACATCTGTCCAATAATAACTTGTATGGAACATTTCAATCTGGTTTTCGTCCCCACCACAGGACTGAGACCGCTCTTGTCAGGATAACCAATGATCTAGCTGGCAGCTGACTCTGGGCTTTTAACTATACTTGTCCTTCTTGACTTGAGCGCTGCCTTTGATACTGTCTCACATAACATACTTATTGAAAGATTATTTGGTATTACTGGCACTGCTCTGTCTTGGTTTAGGTCATACCTATCTGGACGCAGTCATCATATTCAATTAAAAGGATTTTAGTTCAACAACAACATCTACAGTCACCACTGGTGTTCCCCAGGGTTCTCTTTTGGGCCCGCTTCTTTTCATTATATATATATATATATGCACCCTCTTGATGATATTTTAAGGAAATATGGTATTAATTTTCAGTTATGTGGATGACACCCAACTTTCTTCAGCCAAACCCACCAGTTCTTTGTCAAGCTGTTTAGCTGAAATTAAAGACTGGCTTTCAGCGAACTTCTTGAAGGTAAATGGCAATAAAATGGAGGGTCTGCTTGTTGGCACTAGATCTGTTGTGTCTAAATCTAATTGTTTTGCTTTACACATTGACAATACTGCAATCTGTCCTTCCTCTCAGGTTAAAAGTTTGGGTGTCATCATGGATAGCACACTATCTTTAAAAGCTTATATTAATAATATCACATGGATTACATACTTCCATTTGCGTAATATTTCTCTTTGCTCTTCTCACAGGTGTTCTCTCCCAATTGCTGCATAAGCTTCAACTGGTTCAGAATTCTGCAGCTCGTGTTCTCTCTAGAACTAAATGAAATAAAATGCATTATTATTATTATTAACACTGACATCTCCATGTGTTCTCCTGCCCAACGAGCACCTGGCTCACCATACCAGCGTCAGGACGGGACACTTCAGTCAATGTGTTGCCAAAAACACTCAAAGACACTGCATGGGCCAGACAGACCACCTCAACACAAACACCAACCAGAAACCCTCCATTTCACCACATGAACACATGAAACACCCTCCATTTGGACATCACTGGGGACCCCCACCAGACAAAATACACTACCTGAGAGCACCTCTTACACCAGAGACCCCGGACACTACTATATACCCCTGACTGAACCAGGACACCCACAGAAACAACCGCCTACAGCAGATCATCACCAAAGACCCCCACATTTAAAGAGAGCCCACCCCAGTCAGATGAACAAGACCAAGAAGTAGCTATGGCTCCCAGCAACCAACCCACCCAATGCTGACAACATATCCAACTACGCACCACTTCCACAACCTATCAGCTATGCCCAGAACCTCAAAGGAAAGCAAACACTCTGGAGATGGGGACATCAGACGGTTGCAGAGTTGTATAACTCTAAAGTCTAAAATAAACTGCATTTACACAGCCTAAACTGACAAATACCACATCTGGGTTAAACTCCACAAGGAGCTACCATTGTCCAAAAATGACACATTCTTATGTACCATAAACATCCCACCATTTAAGTGCCCAACTACAGTGAAGACATGTTCTACACACTGGAAAAAGAGAAAAGATACTTCCAGGCCAAGGGGAATGTGCTCATCCTTGGAGACATAAACACAGGAACAGTACTACACAGTATACGCGCCTAAACTCTGGAATAACCTACCTAACATTGTTCGGGAGGCAGACACACTCTTGCAGTTTAAATCTAGATAAAGACCCATCTCTTTAACCTGGCTTACACTTAACATACTAATATGCTTTTAATATCCAAATCCGTTAAAGGATTTTTAGGCTGCATTAATTAGGTAAACTGGAACCGGAACACTTCACATAACACCCGATGTACTTGCTACATCATTAGAAGAATGGCATCTACGCTAATATTAGTCTGTTTCTCTCTTATTCTGAGGTCACCGTAGCCACTAGATCCAGTCTGTGTCCAGATCAGAGGGTCACTGCAATCACCCGGATCCAGTACGTATCCAGACCAGATGGTGGATCAGCACCTAGAAAGGACCTCTACTGCCCTGAAAGACAGCGGAGACCAGGAAAACTAGAGCCCAGATACAGATCCCCTGTAAAGACCTTGTCTCAGAGGAGCACCAGGACAAGACCACAGGAAACAGATGATTCTTCTGCACAATCTGACTTTGCTGCAGCCTGGAATTGAACTACTGGTTTCGTCTGGTCAGAGGAGAACTGACCCCAACTGAGCCTGGTTTCTCCCAAGGTTTTTTTCTCCATTCTGTCACCGATGGAGTTTCGGTTCCTTGCCGCTGTCGTCTCTGGCTTGCTTAGTTGGGGTCACTTCATCTACAGCGATATCATTGACTTGATTGCAAATAAATGCACAGACACCATTTAAACTGAACAGAGATGACATCACTGAATTCAATGATGAACTGTCTTTAACTATCATTTTGCATTATTGACACACTGTTTTCCTAATGAATGTCGTTCAGTTGCTTTGACGCAATGTATTTTGTTTAAAGCGCTATATAAATAAAGGTGACTTGACTTGACTCTGGACCCCTCACATCCAGCACACTCCCTCTTTGAACTGTTGGCATCTGGGCACCAGAACGACCAGACACAGGGACAGTTTCTTCCATCAAGCAATCCATCTAATGAACAATTGATAATATACACATACACTTATTTATCTAACACACATACATAATGTACACTAACATTTTGCACATAATATACCTGTACATACATAACTGCTTTTCATTATATACCTGCCATACAATAGTCAATTTGTATATTGTCATTCCTTACCTAATTATTTGTATTTTTGTATTTTATTATTTTATTATGTTTTTTGTTCTGTCGCTGTCATTCTGTTGTAATGCGCAGCTTCTATCACAAAAACAAATTCCTTGTATGTGTAAACATACCTGGCAATAAAGCTCCTTCTGATTCCTTCTGCTTTACTGTCAGGTGCTGGAGCCACTTTCTGTACTTAATGTCACTAGTGCTGTTGTCCTCAAACGTTAGTCTGGAGACCAACATTGCTTCTCAAAGTCAGAAAAGTCATAACAGTGTTAGAAGAATGTTGTCTGTAGTATATTTTTTACTGGAAAACAATAAGATAAGGACTGATAAAGCACCTAACACTTTAACTGAAAACTGAGAGAGTATGTGAATGTGAGCATGTCTGTTTGTTTGTGTGTGTGAAGACTGAAGCCGACTGAAAGAATGAAAAAAAAACAGATCCATTAGTGTGATCATGAAGGAACTGTAAATCTGGACAGTTTTCAAGTCCTGCAGTTCAAGTGTAGTAACTAGGATGCAGAATTACTACAGTTTTTAAGACTGTTGTCCTGCTTCTCTGTAACTTGTATTCAACTTGTATTCCTTGAGTGTTTGTCTGACATCTAGAAGACATTTCATTATCAGGGTTCCACATTCCTAGTAAAGGAGAGTCACTTTCCCACAGAGTTTAGTTTGATCTGAATGAAACACACCTGAATCAACTAGTCAAGATATTTGCATTTTATTTTAATAACAGCCAAGTGTTGAGACTAAACACAGCGGTAAAGAGGAGCCTGCTTTACAGACTCACAGACACACCTGTTTTATACACGTCACTCACACAGAACCAGTAAACAGGAAACACGTGAGTTCAGGGAAAGTGAAACTGAAGTATAGTTGAGCTGTGGTGTGTTTGTGTCTCTGTATTCATGCTGTAAAATGGCAGAAGCCAGAATTTCAGTGGATCAGAATGAGTTCATGTGTCCAGTGTGTCTGGATCTCCTGAAGGATCCAGTGACCATCCAGTGTGGACACAGTTACTGTAGGATCTGTATTACAGACTGCTGGGATCGGGAGGATCAGATGAGAGTCTACAGCTGTCCTCAGTGCAGACAGACCTTCAGTCCAAGACCTGCTTTATCTAGAAACACCATGCTGGCTGAAGTGGTGGAGAAACTGAAGAAGAAACTGAAGGAGAGGAAACGTCCGGCTGACTGTGAGGCTGGAGATGGAGATGTGCAGTGTGACGCCTGTACTGGAAGAAAATACAAAGCTGCCAAGTCCTGTCTGATGTGTCTGAACTCTTACTGTCAGAATCACCTCGAACAACATGAGAGCTGGTTTAGAGGAAAGAGACACAAATTGACAGAAGCCACTGGACGACTGCAGGAGATGATCTGCCAGAAACATGAGAAGCTCCTTGAAGTTTTCTGTCGCACTGATCAGAAATGTATATGTGTGCTGTGTACGATGGATGAACATAAAAACCATGACACTGTATCAGCCGCAGCACAGAGGACAGAGAAACAGGTATTTAACACTAGACACTAATTAAATATTGCTGCCACTCCTTATGCTCTATCATAATTCATGCATGATGACTGTAAACTGGAGTTTGATCCTACAGCCATTAGTTATCAGTCCTACATTTACTGGATTCATCTGTTCAAATGATGATTTAGTGTCAGTAGTTTTCTGTGAGATTGACTATCATCTGTTTGTCCTGCAGAAGCAGCTGAAGGAGACACAGAAGACGCTCCAGCAGAGAATCCAGCAGAGAGAGAAAGATCTCCAGCAGCTGAGAGAGACTGTGGAGTCTCATAAGGTGAGTCTGGAGAAGAAGAGAAGTTTGTCTCCGTCTCAGTTCAGACTCACTGAAGCTGAATCACTGTGTGTCCTAACAGCGCTCTGCACAGACAGCAGTGGAGGACAGTGAGAGGATCTTTACTGAGCTCATCCGCTCCATTGAGAGAAGCCGCTCTGAGCTGATACGACTGATCAGAGATCAGGAAAAGACTGCAGTGAGTCAAGCTGAAGAACGACTGGAGAAACTGGAGCAGGAGATCAATGATCTGAGGAGGAGAGACACTGAGCTGGAGCAGCTTTCACACACACAGGATCACATCCAGTTCCTGCAGGTAACACACATCTAGTCTAGAAACATTCATTTTGTTCCTCATGCTGAACACAGAAACATAAACAAGACGTGTAGGTCATGAATTAATAATTGGTATCATTTGGAAATAGTTTTGTTTTAAGTGTAAAATACTAGAATCTGTAGCTCTAATGTGAGATAATGAGTATGAGAATGAAGCTGATGCTGTGAAAGTGCTGGATTGAGGAGCATTACTAAAGATCAAATCTGATGTTCCTGAAGTGTGGAGCTGATGAGTTTCATTTCTGTTTTCTGTAGAGTTTCCAGTCTCTCTCAGCACCTCCTGAATCTACAGTCGGAAATGATGATCCCTACATTTCTCTCTACACTTTTGATGCTCTGAGAGAATCTGTCCATCAGCTGAGAGACAAACTGGAGGATTTCTGCAAAGAGGAGCTCAAGAAGATCTCAGACAGAGGTAAAGTCCTGGAGATTCATCTGCTCTCAGAAACCAGTCCATCATCATCTCATATCACAGAGAACATCATATTAGAAATGTGTTAGGAATAGATACAGGATCATGAGAATCACACTGTTCATGTCTGTTGATTTCCACAGCCACATTCACCAACATTGTTCCCAGAACCAGGAACGACTTCCTACAATGTAAGTCAGTAGAAAAACAAGCAGAATAACTGAGTGTGTTCAGGTTATTCCTGTGGAAGGGTTTCATAATTGATGATGTAAATGATGTTTTGCACAGATATCTGTTCATCTGTACTGACACACTGATGATACACTGAACATGAAAAGATCAAACAGATTCATAATTCCTGATTCTGATGTGTTTTATATCCATCAGATTCCCATCAGCTCACTCCGGATCTGAACACAGTGAATAAACTCCTCTGTCTGTCTGAGAACAACAGAGTGATTACTAACACTGGAATAGTCCAGCTCTATCCTGATCATCCAGACAGATTTGATGTGTATCGTCAGGTGTTATGTAGAGAGAGTGTGTGTGGATGCTGTTACTGGGAGATTGAGTGGAGTGGAGAAGAAGTGTTTATATCAGTGTCATATAAGAGCATCAGCAGGAAGGGATCGGGTGATGAATGCTTGTTTGGATCTAATGATCAGTCCTGGAGTTTAATCTGCTTTTCCTCCAGTTACTCATTCAGACACAATAACATACACACTGTTCTCCCTATAAAGCCCATCAGCAGGAGAATAGGAGTGTTTGTGGATCACAGTGTAGGAACTCTGTCCTTCTACAGCGTTTCTGACACAATGAGCCTCATCCACACAGTCCAGACCACATTCACTCAGCCGCTCTATCCTGGCTTTTATGTTTGGTCCGGATCATCAGTGAAACTGTGTTGATGAATCAGAGTAGACTGACGAGATATTCTACTCATAATGCTTTGAGCTGCATGATAAGTCAGTAACAATGAGATGTTATAAAGTCTCTAATTTTCCCTTCATGACATTAGTACTGCAGCTGAACTTCAGTCAGTTAAATAACATGTCAAAATAAATGTGTAATAAATCATCATATAGACAGTAAGATAATGTAGACAACAGGTTAAGTAAAAAAAAGAATATTTAATAGAGGACATTTATTGAACCAAATTGACGCGCTACATGCAAACAATGTTCTTTGTTATTTTCATGTCAAAATAAAAGTTCATTTGTAATTATTTATCTTTTAAGAACAAGCAGAAGATTTGCCAGTTTCTCCAGTAGTGGGCGGAGCTAATGCACAAACGCAATCTCATTGGCTGGTGCTCATCTATTACGTACCTGTTTTGATTTTTGTAAATCAGTTTGAGTGAATGCTGACAATGTGATTAATTTTCATGAACCAAGCATCTCATCGATCCTTAGTGCGTTGTATATCGTTAGTATAGTAGTAGAATTAGTAGTAGTATTATCTTTTAATAATAATTTCTATTATCTATTGCTATTTTTTTTTTACAGAAACCCTAAATTGACAAATATGCATTCATACATGGTTACCAGGTTTTAGTTCTAATCACTAAATTTCTATAATTAAATAGTGCTTAATTATCATAATATCATTACATAATGCTTGACTGAATAATTAAGAATCTAAGAGTAAATAAGTGTTTGAGTTACTCTGCCGTTCAGTTCTGTTGATCTACATCTGATGTTCTGCTCTATATCTAAGTTTACTTTAACCTCCTTCAGAAAGAGACATGAGAAATGCCCTGCGTCTTCACTTTCACAGTCCTGTACCTCTGTTATGAAAAAGCTCTCTGAGAAACCGAGTTGAGCTCTAAAATCCCAAAGAAACTCCAGAACGAGTGGCTTCAGTGCTGGAATAACAATACAGTCTCTCTCTCTCTCTCTCTCTCTCTCTCTGAGTGCATTCTGGAAGTGTGTGGGTGGAGCTGGATGTGTGTGGAGTGAGAGAGTTTGCCTGCGAGTTGAGTGAGTTGCTCCATTCTTACTGTCCCTTCATTAGTTGGGTAGAGCTGTTAGAGATTGTTTCAGGGTTTAACTACAGTTAAGGAAAGTAAGGCTCTGTTAATCAGCGTGTGCTGATTGAAATGGCACCGCCTGGAAGTGTGATGCTTGAGTTTAGCAGTCGCACAGGTTGTTGGCCACAGAAGTGTTCTGTCAGCATCAAGAAAGAACAGCACAATTGTTTAGTTCTTAGATGACATGAATAAAGTTAATGAGATCATTGAGAGTGGAATCATCATAAAAGATGCTTAAACCACAGACTTTGATGCAACCTGCGACAAAATTCTTACTGTCATATGTTCCAACATTTATCAAAGATGAAGTGATTGAAACAGAATGGGCAAGGTGCACAAGATGGCACCATGGTTATTTATCTTAAGGGAAATAATAAAATATGTTGTGAAAATAATGATGAAACAGACTGATGTATGTGTACAATTGAGAAATGGATACTTCTGAAGATAAATCGCAGCCCATGTCTCACGAGGTAAATATTTAATATACAAATAATAATAATAATGCAAACATTTTCGAGAAATAAGTAATTTGCCCATTTACATATTTGGTAAGATAAAATACATTATATAGCTGTGTATACACACCATGAGTTCAACTTTCATTTTGTGAACAGTAGTGAACATTTGTGTATTTAATTCATTCACCAGACCCAAACATACACAAGTTTCAAATCCACTGGCTCAGTTAACATTTGTAGTATAGTGATAATAGCAGTGTATATCTTATTTGCATATGAAGTGATATTATAAATCCTGTAAACATATAGAAGGTAATATTTGGACTTCTCTGGTTCTCTGCACTGATTTTAAGCACAACCGGAAATATATCTACGCACACACTCGCAAGACCGGAAATCCAAGAATGCGGAGATTTGCAACTAGCCCATTGGCAAGGCGTGGGAAAGTTGTACAAAAGATTAGAAAGAATGCTTTAAACTGTAAATCTGCACAATTTAAGCATGTTGTTATTCTCCGTAGATAAGTGTATATGATTCTAAATAACGGACAGGAGTTGAATCTTGCACTGAAATGTTATTTATCTAACATCAGAAACAATAAAATGTTTTAAGTGTGGTAAAGAAGGACATCTTGTTCGTGCTTGTCCAGAGAATGGACAACATGAAACAATTCAGAATAATGATGGAGAGGGGCAAGAACAAAATGTTGTGTGTGAAAACCAACAAGAGAAGGACAGGGATAGAAATGAGGGGAAAAACATGAGAATGGTGAAAAAGTAAACAAGGAGCTGATCATGAAGAAAGTGTGAATAACGATAACGATAAGTGAGTTTGAATCTGTAAGCTCAGCTGATTCAGTTTCTCTTAGGAGATCTGAAAGGATTACCTATACCCTTGCAAACTGTTTAACTAGTTCAGGTAGAGGATTTAATTCCTGATCGGAAATTGTTTATAGAGTCAGTAAGAGTGTCAATGAAAGAAAAAGGGTTTGGGGGTCTCATAGAACAAGAACTGATACTGGCTGAAGAAAATAGTTTTAAAAGCTGAAATCAACTATGTTAAATTATGCAAAAGCAATGTTATAATCTTTCTTTTTACTTTTCTTTTTTTGTTATGCTCAGTCTCTTTTTTTATTAATTTATTCATGAGTAATTTAAAGCTGGGCAGTTTGAACATAAATGGTGCAAGGGATCATAGAAAAAGAGCAGTGCTGTTTGACCTGGTAAAGCAAAAAAATATTGTTGTCATGTTTGTTCAGGAGACTTATACTGATATGCAGAATGAAAATGCATGGAAAATGGAGTTGGAAAGAGAGGTGTTTAAGAGTCATAAGACTAATATCAGGCAAGGATTTGCTTTGTCCGGCATGTTGTATGCTTCAGCAATTGAACCATTTTTAGTAAGAATAAGAGCAAAGATAGATAGTTTGGAGTATACCAAAATGTGATTTTAAAATTAAATTCTCGGCTTATGCTGATGATGTTATTGGTATTGTGAATAATCAAGAAGAGGTGGATAATCTAAGAATAATAATAATTGATGACTTTGGGAAACTGTCTTCAGCTAAGTTAAACTGGAGTAAGAGTGAAGTTATTGTATGTGGAAAGTGGGATGGATAATGCCTTCCTAATTTACCTGCTGGATTTGATTGGAAGAAAAATGGCTTTAAATATTTAGGTGTATACCTTGGAGATTATTCAGTTTTACAAAAAAACTAGTCGATTTTTAGAAAAAAAAAACTAAGGGGTGACTGGAAAAATGGAAATGGCTTTGGCCCAAAATATAATTTAGATGATGTGTTATAGTCATCAGTAATTTGGAGGCGTCAACATTTTGGCATTGCTTGGCATGTACTGAGCCACCAAGCGGACTTTTTGCAAAACTACAAGCTTTCATTATGGACTTGATTTGGACTAAGCTTCACTGGGTGCTTAATGCAAGTATTTTAAGGTATGAATTAAGTCCTGCAATGCACCTTGCATGCACTTTATGATGAATAATTGTAACCACATTGTTACACCAATATATAATGCATTACATGTAAAGGCTTTAACAGACATCTTGCAGACATATCTGTGTTATCTGGGTCGAAACTAAACTCAACAGGAATGTTGCTCTTCAGAAAAAGGAATAAGGAAACTGCTTCGCATATTCACAGAAACCCCTTTTTTACACGAATCACTCAAACACAGAACCAGGAAAATATTTAAACTCATCAGTTCAGGAAAAGTTAAACTGAAGTTTCGTTGAGCTGTGGTGTGTTTGTGTCTCTGTATTCATGCTGTAAAATGGCAGAAGCCAGAATTTCAGTGGATCAAAAGGATTTCTTGTGTGCAGTGTGTCTGGATCTCCTGAAGGATCCAGTGACCATCCAGTGTGGACACAGTTACTGTAAGATCTGTATTACAGACTGCTGGGATCAGAATGATAAAATGGGATTCTACAGCTGTCCTCAGTGCAGACAGACCTTCAGTCCAAGACCTGCTTTATCTAGAAACACCATGCTGGCTGAAGTGGTGGAGAAACTGAAGAAGACTAAATTTTTTGCTGATTCTTACGCTGGAGCTGGAGATGTGCAGTGTGATTTCTGTACTGGAAGAAAACACAAAGCCGTAAAGTCCTGTCTGATGTGTCTGGACTCTTATTGTCAAACTCATTTTGACCGTCATGAAGAATTTCATTCACGTAAACCACACAGAGTAATTGAAGCCACTGGACGACTGCAGGAGATGATCTGCCAGAAACATGAGAAGATCCTTGAGGTTTTCTGTCGCACTGATCAGAAATGTATATGTATGTTGTGTACAATGGATGAACATAAAAACCATGACACTGTAACAGCAGCAGCACAGAGGACAAAGAAACAGGTATTTAACACTAAACACTGCTGAAATATTGCTAAGCACTCCTTGTGCTTCATGATAATTCTTGTAAGATGATCGCAACCGATCGTTGCTTCTGGAGTTTGAACCTACAGCCATTAGTTATAAGTTGACATAAGTAGCCTTTAAAATGTCTCATCCTATGTTTACTGGATTCATCTGTTCTCATGATGATTTAGTGTCAGTAGTTTTCTGTGAGATTGACTATCTATCATCCTGCAGAAGCAGCTGAAGGAGACACAGAAGACGCTCCAGCAGAGGATCCAGCAGAGAGAGAAAGATCTCCAGCAGCTGAGAGAGACTGTGGAGTCTCATAAGGTGAGTCTGGAGAAGAAGAGAAGTTTGTCTCCGTCTCAGTTCAGACTCACTGAAGCTGAATCACTGTGTGTCCTAACAGCGCTCTGCACAGACAGCAGTGGAGGACAGTGAGAGGATCTTTACTGAGCTCATCCTCTCCATTGAGAGAAGCCGCTCTGAGCTGATACGACTGATCAGAGATCAGGAAAAGACTGCAGTGAGTCGAGCTGAAGAACGACTGGAGCGACTGGAGCAGGAGATCAATGATCTGAGGAGGAGAGACGCTGAGCTGGAGCAGCTTTCACACACACAGGATCACATCCAGTTCCTGCAGGTAACACACATCTAGAAGAACAGGATCATAGTGGACTTGAGCAGATCCTACTGTGACAGAGACTCACAGAGAAACATTTCATGAGTGTCTTTTTAAAAAATCATCAGTCAGACCTTAACCTGATCGTCTTCTTTTGAAAGAGACACCATTTATAAATGACATTCGGCTCTAGAAATCATTTCTCTGAGCTCTTTCTTCTGGAAAGATATATTCAGCTGTCAAAAACCACTAGCACCACCAACAGTTCAAAACTTCAGTAACATTCCAGCCTTTTATTTTATTTTTCCTTCCGAGTTATTGCATCATGGTGAAATCAGTGAACGTGATAGTAAACATTCTGAGTAACATTCATCTAAATTTGGATCAGGTGATCCTCAAAGTTGATGAAACTGATTTGTATTTGCCTGTTCCACATTAATGAGTTTTCTTATTTTTATGGCCTAAATGACTGAATTTGTGGTGGCTTTCCTCAAAAATTGGGGCCATATTTGCAGCATTTTAAAATCTTGTTGCTGTTTTGCAGTAAAAACACAGCAAAAAAAAAAAAAAAAGCATTTTCAGTAAAATAATGTACATATTTTAAAATCTAATCTTGGCTTCTTGTGAAATCTGGTATTATGGGGAATAGCAAATATTCCCCCCAATATAAATCATATTCCTTGTTCATTTCAGTAGGTTAATAGTAGCCTTCATTAAAGCTCTAGTTTAGAAACTTTCATTTCATCCCGTGGTGAACACAGAAATATAAACAAGACGTTTGATAGCTTGAGCAGCCGTTTCAGAAATCAACGGGTTGAAAAGACAATAGATGTGTAGGTAGTGAATGAATGGTATCACTTGAAAATTACATACAGTTTTTATATAATTGTAAAATACTAGAATCTTTAGCTCTACTGTGATTTAATGAATGTAGCTGATGCTATGGAAGAGCTGGTTTGTGGTGAGTTATGAAAGATCAGTCAAGTTAACAAGATCTGCACAAATCTGATGTTCTGCAGGTTATTGGGTGAAGTGTGGAGCTGTTGAGTTTTGATTTCCGTTTTCTGTAGAGTTTCCAGTCTCTCTCAGCACCTCCTGAATCTACAGATGTAAATGAGGGTATCTTCAGTGATCTCTTCTCTTCTGATGATCTGAGAGAATCTGTCCATCAGCTGAGACACAAACTGGAGGATTTCTGCATAGAGCAGCTGAAGAAGATCTCAGACAGAGGTAAAGTCCTGGAGATTCAACTGCTCTCAGAAATGAGTCCATCATCATCTCATATCACAGAGAACATCATATTAGAAATGTCTTAGGGATGGATTGAGGGATCATGAGAAACACACTGTTCATGTCTGTTGATTTCCACAGCCACATTCACCAACATTGACTACTGGACCAGGAAGGACTTCCTACAATGTAAGTCAGTAAGAAAACAAGCATAAAAACTCACTGATTGTGTTCATGTTCTTCCTGTAGAAGGTGAAAGAAGATTTTTTTTCCTTCAGGGAATGAGGATTAAATGCGTAACTTAGACATACCCTTTCAGTCGGTCACGTTCAACATTACGTCAGAACAGACTGACGAATGGAGTCCCTTACAAACCACCACAGTAGCTGTCTTCCAGTGACCCGTGTAAGTTATAGCATCCGGTTGTGAGGCCAGCACAAGTGAAAGGCTAACATAGAATGCACTGGGTAGCATTTTCCAGCTGGAAGTATGGTAACAGGCTGCCAATACTCATAGGAGGACTTACAAAGCGGATATCAACCCATGTAGTGACTCTGAGATATCCAGCCCACAGGGTGGAAAATTTCAAAGACAGAGACCGCAAGGGTGGCTTGCCAAGGGTAAGACACATGCTACTGAGAGACTTACTGTGGAAATACACAGGTGGAAGTCATGGCCTAATGGTTAGAGGGTTGGACTCCCAATCGAAGGGTTGTGGGTTCTAGTCTCGGGCCGGATGGAATTGTGGGTGGGGGGAGTGCATGAACAGCTCTCTCTCCACTTTCAATACCACGACTTAGGTGCCCTTGAGCAAGGCATCGAACCCCCAACTGCTCCCCGGGCGCCCACTCCCCAAATGGCTGCCCACTGCTCCGGGTGTGTGCTCCGGGTGTGTGCTCACAGTGTGTGTGTGTGTGTTCACTGCTCTGTGTGTGTGCATTTCGGATGGGTTAAATGCAGAGCACAAATTCTGAGTATGGGTCACCATACTTGGCTGAATGTCACTTCACTTAGTCAAACACAGGGGCTGACCGACAGGGCGTGCATGTGCTCGACACAAACTGTGCTGGAAGAACCCAGGGTTCTGAACTGTGGAACTCACCTGAGGTGAATAGCACACGCATCCAGTCTGTGGAGTGGAATCGCGCAGCAAGCAAATTGACACAGAGCAGGTCCTGATTACTGGCCTGAAGGGGCAAGTATGCGGGAGGACACAGGCTCTATACAGAGATTATAGAATCTCACAAACGTGTTGTTAGCGAGGGAAGGAAGCTACAGATGAGCTGAGTGAGCTCTTACCCCCAGGGGTATGACAGGTCTTGAGCCTGATAAGACATCCACTATCCAGTGGGATAACCTCTGCTTGGAGACAGCCTTTCCTTTCCATAACAGACAAAGACCTGGTCTGAGGTCCTGAAGCACTGAGTTCTGTCTAATTAAGTGTGGAGCACAGATACTAGACAGAGCAGTGCCAGGGCTTGGTCTGCCTCCTCCTGGGGCAGCACTTGCAAATTCAAAACCTGATCTCTGAAAGGTGTGGAGGGAACATTGGGCAAGTATCCAGGCCGGGGTCTCAAGATAATTTGAAAGTTAGCCGGCCCAAATTCCAGACACGCTCCGTCAACTGATAAAACCTGCATGTGCCCGTCCCTCTGAACCAAAGCCAGAGCCACCCATTTTCTTGGGTACTATGATGTAGAGGCTGTAGAAGCTGGACTTCATGCCGGCTGGACAGACCAGCTCTATCATGCCCATTGCAAGCAGGGTCAAGATCTCTGTTGGCATGATAGGAGCATCCAAGGACTGGAGAGCTGTAGCCAGGCCAGTTCAAAGGAACTTCAGCTGTTCCCACAGTGGAGCAGTAAGGCAGAACAGGTGGCCCCGACATGGAAGGAGTGCTCAGCCAGGTTGGAGGGCATACATTCGTCTGATTCCAAAACATGGCAAAGGGGTGTGAGAAGGCAATGCATTCTCAAGCTGGTCTTTGCCTGGAAACTGGCAAAAGAAGAAGGGGTGAGGTATCACATCGCCTACTGTCATCCACAGCCTCTGGGGACCTGGAAGTAGAGGAAACAGCTCTTTTAATAATGGTTTAGGTGCCACCAGTCATGTGGCCAGTGGCAGACCAAAAAGAAAATGAAAACCAAAGATTCTTCTCGGCCCTCCTCCGGTGGAAGGAGCGGTCCTGCTCCCATCTCCTGAAGAGCTGACTTCTCCCCTCAGGGTTGCCCATCTCAGGAACACCGCTTGGCCTGATGAAGAGGCATCTGAGCAGGCGCTAGTGTAGAGGCAGCAGTGGGCCACTGGGGCAGAGTATGTTTTATGTCATCAAACTGCTTTGGGGCAGCAGAGAATTGCTGGGCAAAACTCTAGATTGTGTTGCCGAAGAGGCCAGTCTGAGAGACCGGGGAGTTGAAGAGCTGGGTCCTATCAGACTCCCTAATGTCTGCCAGGTTCAGCCATAGGTGCCACTCCTGGACCACCTAAGTGGACATAAACTGACCTAAGGAGCACACAGTAACCTCTGTCGCCTATAGAGTGAGGTCAGTAGGAGAGCAAGCCTCCTGCAAGACTTCTGGGTCGACACTGTCCTTGTGCAGCTTATTGAGCATCTTGGCCTGGTAGATCTGGAGGTAGGGATGGGTAGATTGACACCTAATATCGACACATTTCGAGTTTTTGAGCCGGGAAAGCATGGCCGGACTCAGACTCGGGCAATGCTGGCATCCCAGAGGGAGGCATCAAAGCTGAATCCTCATCTCCCGAGGACTCAAGCTTGCCTTGTGATGCAGCAATTTGGAGCCCCGAATGAAATGATGGGGACCTGGTGAGAGGGCCCAGCATGCTCAACTGGAAGCTCCATGGGCTGTGGTGTTTGTGAGGGGGTGTGGCCCGAGGAGGTTGTCTCGTCGGGGAGGCACACACCATCACCATGAGATCACCCTGGCCACCAGCCGATATAGTGCTCTCACAGAAAGAGGATCTAGATTGGGGTGTGGCAGAAGGGACTCTATACTGTTTAAGGTAATCGAGTCATGATCTTAACACCACGATTGTCATGTTCCTGCAACGAGAGCATCAACCATCCATGAATGCAGAATCAACGTGCTGAAAAGGCCAGGCATGTGAGAAGCGATCCAATCATGAGGAGCCATATATTGACCGCACTCAGAAACGCATGGGCAGTTTGACATCTGTAAAAAGATGCAAACACAACCAGTGAAGCTCTTTTAGAAAAACAGCTCTTTCAGAGGTGCTTAATCGCTAAGGGGAACACAGAGCTGGAGAGAAAAAGCAGAAAGCCCAAACAAACTGCTGAAATGCGCTGTTGCATCAACAGCACTGAAGACTCCGGTGCAGAAAACACTCCAGTGAAGCAGGCAGAGAGATGTGCTCAGTTCTGAAGTGAAAGCTTGAATGAGAGTTGCTCATGCTGCTCGTTATATACCCTCGCAATGCAAATCCTGCAGACCAAGGTACTCAGTCTACCATTGGCTCATCCTGTTACGACTCTAATGTGATAAGACTCTCAGGCAAGACCCCATTCGTCAGTCTGTTCTGACGTAAAAGCAAACGTGACCGTCTGAAAGGGAACTGGTGATACACTGAACATGAAGTGTTCAGCTACATGAAAAGATCAAACAGATGAATAACTGATTATGATGTGTTTTATCTCCATCAGATTCCCATCAGCTCACTCTGGATCTGAACACAGTGAATAAACGTCTCCGTCTGTCTGAGAGCAATAGAGTGATTACTAACACTGGCACAGATCAGACATATCCTGATCATCCAGACAGATTTAATTATGTGTCTCAGGTGTTATGTAGAGAGAGTGTGTGTGGACACTGTTACTGGGAGCTGCAGTGGAGTGGACAAGAAGTGTGTATATCAGTGTCATATAAGAGCATCAGCAGGAAGGGACGGGGTCATGATTGTTGGTTTGGATTTTATGATCAGTCCTGGAGTTTAATCTGCTCTTCCTCCAGTTACTCATTCATCCACAATAAGATACAGACTGTTATCCGTGTAGAGTCCATCAGCAGGAGAATAGGAGTGTTTGTGGATCACAGTGCAGGAACTCTGTCCTTCTACAGCGTTTCTGACACAATGAGCCTCATCCACACAGTCCAGACCACATTCACTCAGCCACTCTATCCTGGGTTTAGTCTTTTTTTTTCTGGATCATCAGTGAAACTGTGTTGATGAATCAGAATAGATAATAAACACACACACACACACACACCTCTTCATTTTGCCTTACCAGAGGCTGCGGTTCAGTCTCCTCTGTGTATGGAGTGAGAGTGTAACTGAAGAGAAGATTCTGGGACTTTCTCTACTATCTGGTATCGGTCAGAGAGAGCCGATCTATATCCGAGAATGAACGTATTATTCGGTGTTACTTCTGAAGCCATTTCTTACACATGGTCATGTTATGAATTTTTGCTAATCGGACAACTATCTGATTTGTAAAAACGTTTCCATTTATACTTTGCCACATACATGTGTCGTCGAAAAAGGCATATAAGTCCGATCTTCAATGCCTGCACTATATTTAAATTCAATCTAAATTCGCTATCATTAAAGTCAATGAACTCAAAAGATAAACACTGCATTTTATTAATTATCAGCTCATTTCGAGATCAAAGACCGCAATAGCCTATAATATGCACACAATTTTGGGAGGAGTAAAATTTACATATGTGGTTTCAACAACCACCGGGATTGATATCGGGCAATCCTGAACGCTAAGTATCGGAATCGGTATCGGAGGTTAAAAAGGCAGATCGGAGCATCCCTAATTGGAGAAAGAAAAAACCTATCGTCAATAAGAGTGATAAAAATCTCCAGCAGCTCTGACAAAGTCTGGGTCTGTACACAAACAACAGTAGTAAACGAGGGGACACTTGAGGAAGATACAGCTTTGGAAATAGTACCATAGATTATATGATAACAGACATAGATCCTTCATCTCTTCAAGCATTCACTGTAAGAGAACTAACCCCACTGTCCAAACACAGTTAAATAACTATAACTAGTTGCTATACCCAGCAACACTGCAATGCTTTTGAAACACAAATGCACAAATATTAGTCATGCCAAGAAAATAAAGCACTTAATACTGAAACTGAAGTAGAATTTCAGAAGTTGTTCTTGTGTACAGTGTGTCTGGATCTCCTGAAGGATCCAGGTAAGAATAGAGATCAAAATATACAGCTTATAGTTTATTTATATAAGAGGTATATTTGTGTATAAAAGTTGGGTATCATAGTGTTATCCTAGTCCCCAGCAATGTTTTCATAACACAAATGTACTAATGTTTGTCATGCCAATAAAGTTGTACTAATGTTTGTCATGCCTAATACTGAAATTGAATACTGAGAGAGAGTGTGTGAATGTGAGTATGCCTGTGTGTTTGTGTGTGTGAAGACTGAAGCCAACTGAAAGACTGAAAAAAACTGATCTATCAGTGTGATCATGAAGGGAGTGTAAATCTGTACAGTTATTAGTCCTGTAGTTCAAGTGTAGTAATTAGGATGCAGAATTAATCAAGTTTTTAAAACTATTGACCTGCTTCTCTGTAACTTGTAATATTTGAGTGTTTGTCTGAGACTGATATCAAGCAGACATTTCATTATCAGGGTTCCCCATTCCTAGTCCAGGAGAGTCACTTTCCCACAGAGTTTAGTTTGATCTAAATTAAACAGACCTGATTCAACTTCTTAAGGTCTTTGCATTAACGGCCAGGTGTGTCGAAACTAAACTCTAAAGGATCAGGAACCTGCTTCACAGACACACCTGTTAAACACACGTAACAAACACAGAACCAGGAAACAGGAATCTCATGAGTTCAGTGAAAGAGAAACTTAAGTGCAGTTGAGCTGTTGTGTGTTTGTGTCTCTGTATTCAAGCAGTAACATGGCAGGAGCCAAAGTTTTTCAGGATGAGTTCTTGTGTCCAGTGTGTCTGGATCTCCTGAAGCACCCAGTGACCATCCAGTGTGGACACAGTTACTGTAAGATCTGTATTACAGACTGCTGGGATCAGAATGATAAAATGGGATTCTACAGCTGTCCTCAGTGCAGACAGACCTTCAGTCCAAGACCTGCTTTATCTAGAAACACCATGCTGGCTGAAGTGGTGGAGAAACTGAAGAAGAAACTGAAGAAGAGGAAACGTCCTGCTGACTGTGATGCTGGAGATGGAGATGTGCAGTGTGATGTCTGTACTGGAAGAAAATACAAAGCTGTCAAGTCCTGTCTGGTGTGTCTGAACTCTTACTGTCAGAATCACCTCGAACAACATGAGAGTTGGTTTAGAGGAAAGAGGCACAATTTGACAGAAGCCACTGGACGACTGCAGGAGATGATCTGTCAGAAACATGAGAAGCTCCTTGAAGTTTTCTGTCGCACTGATCAGAAATGTTTATGTGTGCTGTGTACGATGGATGAACATAAAAACCATGACACTGTATCAGCTGCAGCACAGAGGACAGAGAAACAGGTATTTAACACTAGTCACTGATTAAACATTGCTAAACACTTATTATGCTTCATAATATTTTTTAATGATAATTGTAACTAGATATCAGCTCCACTTTTACTGGATTAAGCTTTTTTCATGATAATTTAGTGGCAGTAGTTTTCTGTGAGATTCACTATCATCTGTTTGTCCTGCAGAAGCAGCTGAAGGAGACACAGAAGACGCTCCAGCAGAGAATCCAGCAGAGAGAGAAAGATCTCCAGCAGCTGAGAGAGACTGTGGAGTCTCATAAGGTGAGTCTGGAGAAGAAGAGAAGTTTGTCTCCATCTCAGTTCAGACTCACTGAAGCTGAATCACTGTGTGTCCTAACAGCGCTCTGCACAGACAGCAGTGGAGGACAGTGAGAGGATCTTTACTGAGCTCATCCGCTCCATTGAGAGAAGCCGCTCTGAGCTGATACGACTAATCAGAGATCAGGAAAAGACTGCAGTGAGTCGAGATGAAGAACGACTGGAGCGACTGGAGCAGGAGATCAATGATCTGAGGAGGAGAGACGCTGAGCTGGAGCAGCTTTCACACACACAGGATCACATCCAGTTCCTGCAGGTAACAGATCTAGAAGCTCTATTCTAGAAACGTTAATTTTGTTCCTCATGCTGAACATGGAAACATAAGACATGTAGGTCGTGAATGAATGATTGCTTTCACTTGGGAATCACGTATAATTCCTCTTCAGGAACTCAAGCTGCGTCAAGCGCTTTGGGAAAAGGAATATCGCGTGCAATCTGTCCAATGGAAGAGCGTGACGTCACAGGTGGGGCGACGTAGCGACCAGGAAGGCTCCGGCCTTGCCCACAAAACCGTTAAAAACAACATCAATGTTAATGGGCAAGGGCTATGTGGCAGCAGGTCAGGCGGGGGCGTGTCTTCACACTATGGCCGTCCTCCAGGCATATCATACCTGCTGAGAGATTTAGATGAGGGAGAGAGGATCAAGTCCGAAGATATCGCAGAGCTTAGACGGACCACTGATCTCTCCCTCCGCGCCACTGGAGGCCAGTCTGCCAACCCTGCCAGTGTTTCAGGGTGCAGCGGTCTCCCGCGAGCGTTACTCCCAGTTATTTATCCTATTTATATATTTATATATAATCGCCCGGAGCTGTGGAAGTTGTGGGTGTGGCCCCTGAGGGGGCACAGTTCATAGCATTCGGTCTCTCAACTGAGGTTGTTGAAACCCTCCTCCAATCCAGAGCTCCCTCTACGAGGAAACTGTATGCCCTGAGGTGGAAACTCTTCACCTCATGGTGCAGAGACCGCCAGCTTGACCCCGTTAACTGCCCAGTTGGTACAGTTCTTGAGTTTCTCCAAGCTAGGCTCTCTGCGGGGTTAACTCACTCCACCTTAAAGGTGTACGTGGTGTCCATAGCTGCTTACCACGTCCCTTTCAATGGTCAGTCAGTGGTTAGACACCCCCTAGTTACACGTTCCTCCACGGTGCACTGAGGCTGAGACCTCCAGGACGGTCCCGTACTCACAGTGGGACTTGGTTCTGGTGTTAGAGGCTCTTTGTAAAGCCCTCTCGGTTGCCCCTAGACTTTGCCCCTGGTATGGCCAAAGCATTCTTATACCCTCTAGCGGGTTATGTTTCTAAAGTTCCCTCTGTTACGCCACAACCAATAGTACTGCAGGCCTTCTGCCCTCCTCCCTTTCGGGAGCCAGACCAGGAAAAGCTAAACTGTATATGTCCAGTTCGAGCGCTGGACGCATACGTCCACAGAGCTGCCCTGTGGAGAGAAACTGACCAATTGCTTGTTTGCTATGGTCCTGCTAAAAAGGGTTTCTCTGCCTCTAAGCAGACCCTTAGTCGTTGGATAGTCAAGACTATCAATGTCTCCTATGAGTCCTCTGGTCTTCCCATTCCTTTGGGAGCCAGGGCTCACTCTACTCGGTGTATGGCTGCCTCTAAGGCCTTTCTAGCATGCGTGTCCCTCTTGGACATCTGCAACGCTGCGGGATGGTCCACGCCCCCTACATTTGCCAGATTTTACAATCTTGATATGCAAGCTGCTCCGGGCTCTTCTGTCCTCTTGCCTTAGCTGTGCTTTTCGGATACACACTAGGCAGGGGATTGTTAGTCTGGCAGCGTTGGCTCATCGTTCCCCAAAGCGCTCGACGCAGCTCGAGTTCCTGAAGAGGAACGTCTATAGGTTACGAATGTAACCCTAGTTCTTCGAGGGAACGAGACACTGCATCGCAGAGCCATACTCCCGGCACCCCTGCCGGCGCTTCCCTACTCGAAGCTGAAGCCAGCTACTTGGCACATGCCTTTATAGCTTCCTGGTCGCTATGTCACCCCGCCTGTGACGTCACACTCTTCCATTGGACAGATTGCACACGATATTCAGAGTTGATCTTGCCAAAGGCATTTCCCCAAAGCACTCGACGCAGCGCCTCGTTCCCTCGAGGAGCTAGGGTTACATTCGTAACCTAGAGACGTTTTATTTTAAGCGAAATCAAATTGTAGAATCTGTAGCTCTAATGTGAGATAATGAATATGAGAAGAATGAAGCTGATGCTTTGAAAGTGCTGGATTCAGACAGGTCAACAAGAGCTGCACAAATCTGATGTTCCTGAAGGTTATTGAGTGAAGTGTGGAGCTGATGAGTTTTGATTTCTGATTTCTGTAGAGTTTCCAGTCTCTCTCAGCACTCAATATCTGCTCTCAATATCAGTGTCATATAAGAGCATCAGCAGGAAGGGATCGGGTGATGAATGTGTGTTTGGACATAATGATCAGTCCTGGAGTTTAATCTGCACCCGCTTCAGTTACTCATTCAGACATAATAAAATACAGACTGTTATCCCTGTAGAGTCCATCATCAGGAGAATAGGAGTGTTTGTGGATCACAGTGCAGGAATCTTGTGCTTCTACAGCGTCTCTGACACAATGAGCCTCATCCACACAGTCCAGACCACATTCACTCAGCCGCTCTACCCTGGGTTTAATGTTCGGTCTGGATCATCAGTGAAACTGTGTTGATGAATCATAATAGACTATTGATAGATTCTACCCATAATGCTTTGAGCTGCATGATGAATCAGTAACAGTGAGATGTTATAGAGTCTCTTCTCTTCATAACACTAATACTGCAGCTGAACTTCTGTCAGTGATATGTCAGAATAAATGTGTAATAAATCCTCATATAGACAGTAAGATCAGTGTGTGTGTGTGTGTGTGTGTGTGTGTGTGAGTCCTGCTGAGTGACCATGTGTTTCTGTGCTATTCTCAACATCTGTTTGTGTTGATTCTAGTTTTTAATGTAGTGACACATCAATCCTTTCTATAATTACTAATCATGATTACCTTTCAATTCATATGAACACAGTCAATAAATCAATTTCATTATTTACTTTATGGAGCTCCGGCCCTTTCCAGTGTTTTGTGTTCTTGTGTCACGAGTTGTCATGCATTTAATTATTAACTGTGGAATTTGTTTTTATTTTTAAGTCACAGCTTGTTAATAATTCATTCTATTATAGATCAGTGGTTAAAGTGTGTAGATGACATGAAATGTCATCATGTGTGTGTGTCTGAAGACTTGATTCAGGTCCTTCCTTCAGTATGCGTCTGATCACACAGTCGATCACACTGACGATGCACAGACTCAACGTTTAGTTTCACTAGAAGCACTAGTAGTGATGACGGACTTAAAAGGAAGTCTTGGCCTAGTGGTTAGAAAGTTTGAGTCCTAACCCTAAGGTTGTGGGTTTGAGTCTCAGGCTGGCAATACCACGACTGAGGTGCCCTTGAGTTAGGCACCGAACCCCCAACCGCAGGTGTGTGTGTGTGTTCACTGCTGTGTGTGTGTGTGTGTGTTCACTGCTGTGTGTGTGTGTGTGTGTTCACTGCTGTGTGTGTGTGTGTGTGTTCACTGCTGTGTGTGTGTGTGTGTGTGTGTTCACTGCTCTGTGTGTGTGTGTGTGTGTGTGTTCACTGCTGTGTGTGTGTGTGTGTGTGTGTGTTCACTGCTGTGTGTGTGTGTGTGTGTGTGTGTGTGTTCACTGCTGTGTGTGTGTGTGTGTGTGTGTGTGTTCACTGCTGTGTGTGTGTGTGTGTTCACTGCTGTGTGTGTGTGTGTGTGTGTGTGTGTGTTCACTGCTGTGTGTGTGTGTGTGTTCACTGCTGTGTGTGTGTGTGTTCACTGCTGTGTGTGTGTGTGTGTGTGTGTGTGTGTTCACTGCTCTGTGTGTGTGTGTGTTCACTGCTGTGTGTGTGTGTATGTGTTCACTGCTGTGTGTGTGTGTGTGTTCACTGCTCTGTGTGTGTGTGTGTTCACTGCTTTGTGTGTGTGTGTTCACTGCTGTGTGTGTGTGTGTTCACTGCTGTGTGTGTGTGTGTGTGTTCACTGCTGTGTGTGTGTGTGTGTTCACTGCTCTGTGTGTTTGTGTGTGTGTGTTCACTGCTCTGTGTGTGTGTGTGTTCACTGCTGTGTGTGTGTGTGTGTGTGTTCACTGCTGTGTGTGTGTGTGTGTGTTCACTGCTGTGTGTGTGTGTGTGTTCACTGCTGTGTGTGTGTGTGTGTTCACTGCTGTGTGTGTGTGTTCACTGCTCTGTGTGTGTGTGTGTGTGTGTGTTCACTGCTCTGTGTGTGTGTGTGTTCACTGCTGTGTGTGTGTGTGTGTTCACTGCTGTGTGTGTGTTCACTGCTGTGTGTGTGTGTGTTCACTGCTGTGTGTGTGTGTGTGTGTGTTCACTGCTGTGTGTGTGTGTGTGTGTGTGTTCACTGCTGTGTGTGTGTGTGTGTTCACTGCTGTGTGTGTGTGTGTGTGGGTTCACTGCTGTGTGTGTGTGTGTGTTCACTGCTGTGTGTGTGTGTGTGTTCACTGCTGTGTGTGCAGTTTGGATGGTTTAAATGCAGAGCACGAATTCTGAGTATTGGTCACCATAATTGGATGTATGTCAGGTCCTCTAGTAAACAGCACTATTAAATAGAGCTCACAGTCTATCCAGCAGGGGGCAGTGTTTAATTATGTTTAGATTGAAGCATGAATCTGGCTTTATATAAATTAAAAAAATAATAATAATGAAATAACTATATGCTGAATATCAGCTGGCCTTATTCTAGCAGTAAATTAGTTATGTTGGTGCTGTTTTAGAATCTTAATGAGTATTCATACAATTTGCACAGAATGCAAAACAACTTAATAGTATTTAAATACATTAAATGTCAACAACCAACCAAACAACTAACAGCAGCATCTATCATATGTGAACTGTGATGAACCATGAAACACACACACACACACACACACACACACATACACAATGAGGTCATATCATAGACGTCAGGTGTTTTATGTAAAGAATGAGAATGATTACAGACTAAACCCAAAATCAAACTCTTAAAGAAAACACAAAAATGTATCCATGAATAATCTGTGGTCAGTCACACAGAAAAAAACGAAGAAAAAACTAAATTAATTAAGGAGCCACTATTCTTCTGTGTGGGTGTATTCAAGCCGCGCGGGTTTAGCGCGGGGGCGTAGTCACATTAGAATGAAGGGAGACATGAAAAACAGACATCGCGTTGTGTTCATATGGATTACTTTATCACAGAATATCTGTTTTCTTGTTTGGTTTAAAAGTAGACATGTCAGGCTTTCTATAGATATCTCTTCGTTGAGTATTCACGGAGTAACACTTCATTTTAATGACGTGTTTGTACATGACAATCAGCGCAGAGAAAGGCTGCAGACAGCACACCTTGTTTGTTATCTTTATTTTATAAAAGCACAAAGTTCTGTTGTTATTATGTCTGTATACAAAACAAAGTAGACCCTTTACAGATTCAATTGATGTATTGCTCTTATCAGTACGATTAAAACTGAAAGTGTAATTTAAGTTCATTTCAGGGTTATCAGGAGAAAATAACTCATGACGCGTGTACGCGTTAAACGACTCCAGAGGGTTAATATATTTATATCTACATCTGTTGTTCTGCTCTATATCTGAGTTTTCTCTGACCTCCTTCAGAAACAGAGACATGAGAAATGCCCTGCGTCTCTGACATCAGTCCACTTTCACAGTCCTGTACCTCTGTGATGAGAAATGTCTCTGAGAAACCGAGTCGAGCTCTGAAATCCCACAGGAGCTCTGGAATGAGCGGCTTCAGCGCTGGAATAACAATACAGTCTCTCTCTCTCTCTCTTTCTGTCTATCACACTCTCAGAGAGCAAGACCCTTTAAAACAACCTCCACTCAGGAGCAAAAGCAATCTGGAGTGGAATTTGTCTTCTAGATTGAAAACAC